>NC_066563.1:853631-876131 GCF_024679095.1 Eriocheir sinensis
TGAAAGGATACTGAAGGGAAAGGAAGGGAAGAGAAGGAAAAATATGGGCAGGGATGGGATGGGAAGGGAAGGGAAACAAATGGAAGGGGAGAGAAAGGAGAGGAAGGGACGGGAAATATGGAAGAGGGAAGGGACGTGAATGAAAGGATAGGGAAGGGAAGGAAAGGGAAGAGAAGGAAAAATATGGGCAGGAATCGGATGGGAAGGGAAGGGAAACAAATGGGAGAGAAAGGAGGAGTATGGAAGGGAAATATGGGAATGAAAGGGATAGTAAGAGAAGGGAGGGGAAGAGATGGGAGAGGAAGGGAAAGGAAGGGAAGGGAGGGGAAGGAAAGAGAGGGAATGGGAAGGAAATGAAAGGAAAGGAAAGGGAAGAGAAGAGAAGGGAAACAAAAGGAAACCATGGGACGGGGAGGGATAAGATAGGGAAGGGAAGGGAAGGGAAGGGAAGAAATAGGAAGGGAACGGTAGGGAAGGGATGGGAAACGATAGAAAGGGAGGAACAGGGGAAGGAAAGGAAAAAAAAAAGGTTAATGGAGTAAACAGGAAAGGAAAGAAACATAAGGGAAAGGAAAGGAAACTAACGCAAGGAACAAGAAGGGAAGGAAAGGAAAAAGAAGAAGAGAAAGCGTAATTAAAGAATAAAAAAGAGAAGAAAAGTATGGGAAGGTATGGACTGGAAAGAGGAAGAGGGGAAAAGATGGAAAGCGAAATTAAATAGAAGTGAAGGAAAGTGAAAAGATGGGAAAGGGGAGGAACTAAAAGCAAGGATTAGAGAATGAGGGAGAAGAAAGGAGAGGAATTAAAATGGAAGGAAAGGTACACACACGCAGCCTCTCACTGTATAGAAAAAGCAGAAAGTGGCAAAGGAAAAAATAGGACAACCGCACTATTAAATCTCTCTCTCTCTCACTCTCACTCTCACTCTCACTCTCTCTCTCTCTCTCTCTCTCTCTCTCTCGCATGTAAACACAACACCCTCTGAAAACCAATCAAGGGACCTTTTTACACGAACACATATAAACAAGCAAACGTACAGGTGGTTCTCCCCTCCACCTGCATTCCACCTGCTGCTCCGTTTTCACTCCACACGCTGCTATCTTTGTTCCTCCCCACCTCTGTCATGCTTTATTTTGGGTGTCTAAGCAACGTCACACTGGAGAAGGAGGAAGAAAGAGGTTAAGAAGGAAAGGGAGGAGGTAGAGGAGGTTGAATAGGAGCACGCTCTTACCTTTCTGCCTCCCTACCTTTGTCATGCGATATTTTGGGTGTCTAAGGAACGTTACACTGAAGAAGGAAGGGTGAGGGTGAAGAGGTAGAGGAGGAGGAAGAGGAGGAGGTAAAAAGGACGAACAGAACAAGGACAAGGACGAAGGTGAGGACGCGGACAGGAACAAGGAAGAGAACGAAGAGGGTTTCAATGTTCAAGGCGACAAAACGAATATATTTCCACCGAAGGAGAATCAAAACAACAACAACAACAGCAACAACGACAAGAGGAGCCCAAGATTACAATGCAAGAAAAGAGAAAGAGTGACAGATAAAAATGTTGAAAAAGCTGACTAAAGAGCAAAGTTTGAAACGAAAAGGGAAAAAAAATAACATAGGTATAGAACGTATGAGAGAAAGCGGAACAACTTACAGAAGATACAATATATATATAAAAAGAAACAACCAGTAGAGAAAAATATACTCAAAAAGGCATAAAAAACCGGAGAGGAAGGGGAAAAGAAAGAAAGCGAAGGGAAAATATAGGAAAACGAAAGAAAACAACCAAACCGAATCAACAACATCCAACGATTGATTAAGCTTACGTACGCTCACCTGTAATTAACAAGGCCTGCGTTACCTGAGCTCGCGGGTGTCAGGTGAAGGGAAGGGAGGCGCCATTGACCTTTCCCTCGCCACACCTTTTCCAGTCACAAGGTTTAGTATTGCTGTATTTCGTGTTGTGTTAGTTCGTTTGTTTATTCGTAGTATTGCACGTAGTATTTCTAGAGAGAGCGGTGGTATATTTGAAACGGCATCCGACTGCATTTTTGCGTGTGTGTGTGTGTGTGTGTGTGTGTGTGTGTGTGTGTGTGTGTGTGTGTGTGTGTGTGTGTGTGTGTGTGTGTGTGTGTGTGTTCTTCAGTCAAACACCATTAATGTCAGTTATATCTCTTCTTTTCCGTCTGCAATATACATCTCTCTCCTCCAAGTCTCTTCATTTCAGAACTGTACTCTTATCTCCTTCTTAGTATGTCTTCCTCAGTTGTCTGTCCTTATCTCTGGCTATATATATCCTAACACACACACACACTCTCTCTCTCTCTCTCTCTCTCTCTCTCTCTCTCTCTCTCTCTCTCTCTCTCTCTCTCTCTCTCTCTCTCTCTCTCTCTCTCTCTCTCTCTCTCTCTTACCGTGTGTGTGTGTGTGCGTGTGTCAAAAGTTCGAGAGTTCGGGATCTGTAATACTCTTAGATAAGTTTGCCAAAGAGCGCCGCGAAGGACTAAGTAACGTTAATAGGATGTGGAGGCTTTCCTTAAGAGTCTCCCCTTCGCGAGTAATGATGTAATATATCTTCCCATCCTCCTCCCAACTTAATAAAGCACGTTATTAAAAACCTCCCCTTTAAAAACGCTCTTTCTTCTTTCCTACTCCCGCGGCCTTGACTCCCAGAAGATATATGGCCTGGAGGGTCCCCTTTTCTCTCCTCTTTTAAATAGAGTTCTGGTGGGCTGTCTCTCTACTTACACAATGCTCCTTCCAAGTATGAATTAGGACTGTTTTGTGATGGACTTCAGTGTGGATCGCCTCTACCTTTTAAATACCGTGTTGGAGGTCTGACTCGCTGCCTACACAATGCTTCTTCATAGTACGGGATTCGCCTTAGGACTGAGTTATGATAGATCTTGATGTGGATTGGCTCTTCTTTACCCATATTCTCACAGGCATCAGGCTCCCACAACAATTTCCAAAGGCCACAAAGATTGGTCGAGATTTTATATATTTTTCTTCACATTCATGGTGTAGAGGCCCTGTCAAACTATCACAAAGCCCATAAATCTACCCATGGAAATACCCACAACCTCTACAAAAGTCGTATTAGATATGGGTGTGTAAGCCCCGAAAAGTTTGAGAATAAAGCTCTAAATAACAAAAAGCGGGAATCAAATAGCCCTTATTATAATCGACTTACAAACAGAGTCGCTGGAACGAAAGTTAGAAGACTGACTCGCTCGATCTTCTCATCCTTATCATCATCTACCTTTCTTTCCCTGCCGCTGGGTCGCTGCTTACACTGAACAAAAGAGTGGTCACGCCGCTTCTGCAAATTCCTGACTCATTGCTTTGGGTTCACTTTTCTGTTGCCTCTGAATCTGTGCTGGATACGATTGTCGGTCATCAGGCATTTTACAGTCCTCTCTGATCGCTTCTACGGATTCCTTTTTGCTTTGAATTCCCGCCTCTATGTAGCTTCGGACTCCATCAATCGTGTCTGAGTTTTTCCTGGAAGTCATTTTACAATCTGCCCGAGTCGCCGGTATGGATTTCTTATTGGCTGCTTGTTACGGAGGTCTTTTAGCCATCAGGAGCGAGTCTTGGGCACCGGCATTCACGGCTAAGTGGGACGTTTGAAGCGGACTCAGATATGTCGAGGCATTTGGAGAGCTTGGTAAGTCCTCCTCCTCTTCGCCAACTATTCAGTCCCCCCTGCATCCCAGCTTCCCTCCAGCCTTTTCATCTCCAATTTCCATTCCGTACACGTTCTGTTGCTGCTGCTGTGATAGATTGCCTCGGTTCCTATTCCATATAGATTAAAACTGGTATTCCACTGGGCTCCACTCCATCGCATTCTTACTTCCTTTTCCGACATGAAAATTTCCAGTTATCGTTTCCCCTGCCCACCCGCATGCCAAAACTCATTCCACTCATTTCTTCGCCATTGTCAGCGGTACCCACCTAACGTCGACGGTCTCACACACATGTAACGAAAAAGCCTAACTTGTTAAATAGCATGAACGGAAGAGACTAAGGTCGGAATTTTAAGACTGTCGTTTCTCACATCAGCTATTTCTAAAGGTCAAAGAGGGGGTCAGTCGGGTTCTAATGAGTGTTTCTTGAGGTTCACGGTACAGAAGAAGGGACACACTACTACCAGGGTCATAAAACTACTACTGGAAATGCCAACCACTCCCACGAAAGCCTTGTCAAATATGTGTTCTTGGGAGGCGAAAAGTTTTATAATACGACCATAAGTTTTCGAACATTAACAACGGAAAAGTAGAGGTTAGGCAAAAAAAAAATAGATTAAATTATAACAGCCTTTCCATACGCATATCTTAACGGGCAGGGCAGAATCAATAGGTATTCCCATGAGCAGACCGCCATTGCTGACTTCATTAATGCAGCATCTCTTATTTCCTCGTGCTGTTGTTTCTTCGATCCAGTGAAGGACAAGATGAAGCCTCCAAAAGACACCAGGCAATGTAATTCACTTAAATGGCTCAAAGGCTCTTCACGCGACACCTGTCTGAGCCACCGCCAGGTAAGGTAGACACGTTTCATTAACACACACACACACACACACACACACGCAAATTATATAAGCACGCAAATCAACTCGTACTCTTTCTAAAGTTATCACGCACGGACATAAGAAATAAACAACTCCACCCTTCCCTAACATAAAGACTAAGTGCTTCAGATGCTTTGAGCGGAACTCTGACGACACACCATATCTCATCACGTGACTCTACCACTCTGGGCGACTTCCACCTCACCCCAAAACAGGAAGATATAAAGGAAGCAACAAAAAAATAAGTTTCCTCATGAATTTAATTTCCCCAGAAGACAAAAGTAGCGTTGAAGAAGTAAAAAAGTGGGAGATAGATGGATAGATAGATAGATAGATAGATAAAGGTAGAGAGAGAGAGAGAGAGAGAGAGAGAGAGAGAGAGAGAGAGAGAGAGAGAGAGAGAGAGAGAGAGAGAGAGACCAGTGCGGAGTGGCGAGGGGAAGGAAGGAAGGGAGGAAAAAAATGGGAGAGAGGGGAAGTGGAAATGAAGGGAGAACACAAAATATGTAGATTATTGGCATCAGGGAGGGAATTGGGGAGACAGAAAAAAATTAAAGAATGAGAGGAAGCAAAATATGACTATCTGCGTGTGTGTGTGTGTGTGTGTGTTTAGAGGTGTTAGGAGGAAAATGAAGCGGCCAAAAAAACAATTAAAAGGAAAAAAAAAGAAAGTCAATATGTCCTTCCTTCTGCCCGTCCAGGAAAGGAAGAAAAGAAGAGGAAGAGAAAAAAAAAGACACTTGAAGGAAGGAAATTAAAGTCTGATGAAGGGGACACAAGAGAGAAACAAGAGAAAAAAATACCTATTCTATATTTTTTTACCTTTTCCTCTCTCTCTCTCTCTCTCTCCGTTAATTACCTCCTTTCCTCTCTCCCTCACTCGGTCCCTCTCTGCCTTCATCTTTTTTTCTTTGCCTCCTCCACACTTTTCCTCCACTCTTTCCTCCCTCCACGTCATTTCCTCCACTTCTCCATCAGAGGAAAGGAAATTTTGGCAACACATCAGCACTCTCTCTCTCTCTCTCTCATGATTGATAAAGTGTCCAGAAATAGATAAAAAGTAAATAAACAGAGAGAGAGAGAGCGAGAGAGAGTAGGGTAGGGGAGTAAAAAGATATCGGTGAAAATAAGTCAAAGAAACGGAAAATGGAATAAAAAGGGTAAGAATTTGTGAGAGTTTCCAATGAAGCCAATACTCTCTCTCTCTCTCTCTCTCTCTCTCTCTCTCTCCACGTCAATAAGAGAGTTCGTTATATATTTACATTCAACACAGAAACCCACCTGAGAGAGAGAAAGAGAGAAAGAGAGAGAGAGAGAGAGAATCGAACCCCGCGGTAATCAGGACTGAATGCTTTTTAATGAAGTTTGAATCCACTGAATCCAAGAGTGACAGAAAGGAAGGGAGGAAGGGCGCGAAGGGATACAGGATAGAGGAGGATAGGGAGGAAGGGAAGGGAGGAACTGTATTAAAAAGGAAGGGAAGCGAAGAGAGATAAATGGGACGAACTGAGAGAGAGAGAGAGAGAGAGAGAGAGAGAGAGAGAGAGAGAGAGAATGGGGGGGGGGGGGTCCATCCAATATTTGACTTACCCGATATTGAGTTTACGTGAGGAAGATTAATTAAGGGGAATCTAATCACCTGGTATAATTAGTAGGTCTTAATTAACGTTTAGCTCCTGTGGGATAAAATAACGCAGAGAAATAAAGAGAAAGAGTACATAGAAAAAAAGTCATTAGAGGTTATATATTTGTGTATGTGTGTGTTGGTGGGGGGTTGTATGTGTGTGTGTGTGTGTGTGTGTGTGTGTGTGTGTGTGTGTGTGTGTGCTCTAGTTTCTGCACAAAGCTGTCAATATCTACATAATTAACTATTCTATTTCGTATTACTTTTCCTTTGATCTCTCTCTCTCTCTCTCTCTCTCTCTCTGCTCATTAATGTTAAGGAATTCCCTCACACCTCCGTCGCCATGGCAACTAATATCCCCTCACCGGTGTTAATTTGGGACAGGTAAGGAGGAAAGAACGAGGGCATAAAGGAGGGAATGGAGGAGGGAGGGAGAGAATGAGAATAAAATGATCATCCTCTTTATACATTTTACATGGCAATCATTTATCTATTTGCATTCATCAAAGGCGCGCCATGTTTGTTTTTGCTCTCTCTCTCTCTCTCTCTCTCTCTCTCTCTCTCTCTCTCTCTCTCTCGTTCATCCAGTGCACCTCCCTTCTTCTCTTCACATCTATCTTCTCCCTAGTTCCATCTTTCTCTCTTTCTCTTCCTTTCTCCATTTCTCTCATTCTGTTATGCTATCTCTCTCTCTCTCTCTCTCTCTCTCTCTCTCTCTCTCTCTCTACCATTTTCTCTTTCTCTACCTACCTCTCTCTCTTCTCTTTCTACTTCTTCCCTCTACCTCTTCTCTTCACGACTTTCTCCAAACTACATCCATCTTTCTTTCTCTTCCTTTCTCTCATTCTGTCTACAATGTACCTATTCTTCTGTCATTTTTTTTGTCTCCCTCCCTCTCTCTTTCCATCTACTCCATGCCTCTACCTCTCTACTTTTACCTCTCTCTCGCTCCCCTTTTCTCCCTCTCTTTCACTCATCAATCTATCAGCAGCTAATCTAACTCCGTCGTATTCAAAGAACGCGCGTGTAAAATTGAAAATTCCCGGTATTTTTAGTCTGTTTTTGGAGTCTACTTTTGATTTACGGGACACTCGCCCTTCGCGTCTCCGGCCGGAAGGGTAAAGATTCATTGCCGCCCTGTTTTTTACCTCCGAATTTTAGTTATTTAAGGCCGAGGTGCGAGAGAGAGAGAGAGCGAGTGTTGTAGAAGCTGAATTTATATTTTTTTCTCTCACACTTTTCCTCCCGGCACGACTGGCTCCCTTTGGTTGGGTAATTAAACTTTAAACGTGGAAAAAATAAGTTTGGTAGATGGCGTGCTCTCTCTCTCTCTCTCTCTCTCTCTCTCTCTCTCTCTCTCTCTCTCTCTCTCTCTCTCTCTCTCTCACACACACACACACACACACACACACACACACACAATCCATCAACGTCACGTCACCAGCACATCCACCTACAGCGCTGCGCAATCTATCGACGCTTTCCCTTTTTTCCTCCCTTTTATTTATTTTATTCTCTCTCTCTCTCTCTCTCTCTCTCTCTCTCTCTCTCTCTCTCTCTCTCTCTCTCTCTCTCTCTCTCTCTCTCTCTCTCAAACAGGTTCCATCCGCGTTTTCTTTATATTTTTTCCCATAATACTTTTGGAAGCCGACCGACCGACTGACTGACTGACTGCCTATGAGGAAAAAGAGAGATGGATGGAAAACGGCACAAATAATATATAAAAAAACATAGAATAAAAATAAAATAGAACATATCGCAGCGTCAAAAATTAAAAGCAAGCACAAGGGCACAATACGGTAGTTTTGCATATATACCGACCTATTGAAATGCAAAACGCCGACCCGAATTCTGTTTTCATTGTCTTTTCGGGGGAATGGAGGACACAGGGGAGGGAGGAGAGGAGGAGAGGAGGGAGGGAGGCATGGTGGAGGAGGCGGAGGGAAGGAAAAAGGGTAAAAGGAAGTGAGGGAGGAGGAAAGAGGGAGAGAGAGAAAGAGAGTTTAGGTGAAAGAACAGGGAGAGAGAGAGAGGAGGAAAAAGAGGTAGAAAAAGGTAAAGGGAAGCTAGGGAGGAGGAAGGAGGGTGAGAGAAGTCAAGGTGAAAGAACAGTGAAAGAGAGAGAAGGAAAGAATAGGGAGAGAAATTACGAGAGAGAGGGAAAAAACGGGGTATGAGGAAGAGAGAAAGGACACAGTAAAAGCGTTTCCCGTTTTCTACGAATCTTCAGAAAGCCAAACAAAAGAGAAAAAGAGAAAAATACAGGTGAATACAAAATGCGTGTCTCGTGTGTTGCTTCATCGCCTCGTAGAAAATGTCACTCCTGTAAATTAAGTTTCGTAACCGAGCAAGAAAATTGAAACACTGAATCAATCCACAAAATCCCTCCACGTAAGGCTCAAGATAATTCACCTATACGAATATTTTCCAATGATTAATATTAGCTACATGTCTTTCAGTCTTTTCAGAATTAATATGTTAAGCTTCTTTTTATAAACAATTCAGATGCAGCATGGAATATTACCTACAACTGTGCTCTCCTTCTAAAATTCGGATGCTGCAAAAATATAACATCTACAACCGTTCTCTTCTAAAATTTGGATGCTGCAAAAATATAACATCTACAACCGTTCTCTTCTAAAATTTGGATGCTGCAAAAATATATTATCTACAACCGTTCTCTTCTAAAATTTGGGTGCTGCAAAAATATAACATCTACAACCGTTCTCTTCTAAAATTCGGATGCTGCAAAAATATAACATCTACAACCGTTCTCTTCTAAAATTCGGATGCTGCAAAAATATAACATCTACAACCGTTCTCTTCTAAAATTTGGATGCTGCAAAAATATATTATCTACAAACGTGCTCTACTAAAATTTGAATGCTGCAAAAAAATAAATTACCAACACTTGTTCTGTTCTTTTAAATTCAGATGCTACAAAAAAATATATTACCTACAACCGCGCTCTCCTTCTATAATTAGGAGGCTGCAAAAAATATAAATTACCAACACGTGTTCTGTCCATTTAAAATTTATAAGACGCAGCAAAAATAAATTCCTACACGCAAACTCTCCTTCTGTAATTAAGATGAAGCAAAAAAATAAATAAATGACCTATACACGTACAGTCCAGTAATAATTAGGATGCAGAAAAAAAAGTATTAACATCTTGACAGCGTGTAGGGAAAGGGAATGTGACTGCCTCCTCCTCCTCCTCCTCCTCCTCCTCCTCCTCCTCCTTCTCCTCCTCCTTCTCCTCCTCCTTCTCTCTCTCTCTCTCTCTCTCTCTCTCTCTCTCTCTCTCTCTCTCTCTCTCTCTCTCTCTCTCTCTCTCTCTCTCTCTCTCTCTCTCTCTCTCTCTCTCTCTCTCTCTCCCCCTACCCCCCACACACACTTATACTCCCCATTATATCGCAAATGTGAACGCATAAAACACATAAGCAAGTCAGGAAGTGCGTTAAAATGTTTCAGTGGCGAACTCTACGAAGCGCGAAATTTTTGTGTATTCCTCCCTCTTCCTCTATGCGACTTTGGGGAGAGAGTTAGCGCATCAGCAGACTCCTTTAAAAATGACTTCTGTATATTGTCATTATAGCTCCATTATATAATAGTATTGTTAGGAAGGTTTATTAATGACTTCTGTATATTGTCATCATAACTCCATTTCATAAGAGTATTGTTAGGAAGGTTTATTTTTAAAGGGAGAAAGTACCAATCAATTCTGGGACTAGATTCGGTTATTTTTTTATGCAGCTGTAGTTTTTCTTTACTTCGTGAGAGGAGAATACTGGGATTGTTAACTCACTGTTCTGTTTCGTCCTTAGTTTGCTTCCGTAACCGCATGAAAAAAACAATATAAATGTCCTCCTCTGCTTCCTTAACTACAAGAAACAAAAACATAAAAAGATTGCGGTTGTTTGCTTATATTTTCTGTTAATTACTTGTTTTACGTCAATCTCAAGAGCAAAAGAACATCAAATATCAGCTCTAAACATCGCCTGATTTTTTAAAAACTTCGTATTAGTATTAATCAACAGTTATGTGGCTAGTTTCGCTTCCTAATTTCAGTTTTGAGACGGAGTCAATTAGAAGGTTTGCATTTTCACAAGTCAACATTTAACAAACTCAGTCATAAAAAATGGTGGAAAAATATCAATAAACCAACTAACCACGCCTTGAAAAACGGGTCATGAAAGACAAATCAGCCACATAACTGTCGCTAAAAACTAATACGATGTTGACAAATCAGGCGCATATCTTCCCCTGAACTAATTACACACCTGAAGTAAAGACCCACCGTCACCTGCACACTAATGATGATATTAAAGGTAGACAATTAATAAGGTTGTGGCTCACCTAACTAATAACACACCTGAAGTAACGACCAACCGTCACCTGCACACTAATGATGATATTAAAGGTAGACAATTAATAAGTTTGTGGCTCACCTGCATTGACGGAGACGGGCCTTGAGGAGACGGTGCCCACGCTGTTGGTCACGAGGCACCTGTGTGGGAGGGAGGCAGGTGAGCGTTGCAACACACCTGAGTCACGCTTAGTCGCATACCTTTATTGCCGCTGACATCTATTAACATTATTGTGCGCGGATATATTGCGACATACAACTTCCACAAAATAATTAAGGCAGAAACTCTCTCTCTCTCTCTCTCTCTCTCTCTCTCTCTCTCTCTCTCTCTCTCTCTCTCTCTCTCTCTCTCTCTCTCTCTCTCTCTCTCTCTCTCTCTCTCTCTCAAACACACACACACACACACACACACACACGTACCTGTAGGTGGCGGCGTGCAGGTCGTGTCGGTACTGGTCGGGCTGGAAGGGCAGGAGGGTGAGGGTGGAGTTGTAGGCGAGGGCGTGAGTGTGGGCATGCGTCGGGGCGGTGGTGACGGTCCTCAGTCCCGCCACGTCGTCCGCCCGCACGCCGTCCGCCGTGACCCAGGAGATGGTGGGCGGGGGCGTGGCGGCGGCGGAGCACGTGAGGGAGACGCCGCGTGTGTTGGGAAAGGACACGTTCGGCGGTGGCTCCTCCAGCAGGCGCGGCCCCTCCCTCAGGCCACAGCACCCTGGAGGAGAGGAGGGAGGAGGAGTTATTATCACGGGCAAGGAGAGAGAATCATTGTTATGCGGAGGAGCAAGGGGTCAGAGTCAGGAGGAGGAGCTGCTGGTGCCGGTGAAAGCTTCAAGACAATGCTAATCATATGTACGAAAGTTTTCAGGTGATCTTATATGACCTTATTTCTATATATAATATACGTTCCCTGTCAAATTAGGTGCAGGTTACAATAATGTGGTAAACAAGGCTAAGATGACTTTTTTGCGGTAATTGCACTCATTTGATTTAACAGCAGTCAAGATCAATATAAATCAATTTAAGGAATGGCTCGTTTCTTGTGAGCACCACAATTTCACTAAAAAAGAAACAAAGAAACAAAAAAAAGGGAACTAAAGGCACTCCTCGCACACAAAGGAGAATATATGAGGAGAGCTAAGGTGGGTCATGGCCTCACACTCCCATTCCTTCTGGCGGCCTGGAGGCGTCGTGTGGCTTGGCGCGCCCACAGACCCGGGGGGATGGGACCAAAGTGTCCAGTCGCCGCTTTAACTCCTTCATGAAATATTCGCCAGGCCGAGGCGGAACACAGAGGCTCGGCGTCCGCTCTGCGGGCGTCCAGTCTTCATGTAGTTACTCTCTAGGGGCAAGAAAAATGCTGAGAAAACTTCCTCTCCTGGATGACCACAGCAGCAATAAGCCACACTCCGTCACCATGCCAACGGGAGGAGCAACCAGTGGTCTGCCATGTTTATGGCGTCCTCCAGGCGGATACTCATGTCACACTGAGGAAAGTTTCACATGTAATGGCAGTCGCCATTAGCAGCAGCCGCGGCTCAGCTCAGTGCTCGGTAGTGAAGCCGCGGCTGAAGACAAGACTTGAATCGTGCAGCACACAGTTGGCTGCCAAGTGTTACACCTGATTATTCAGCTGACCTTCTCATAGTTGTTGTTTCACGCAGCCCGTTGTGTTAGCCATGATCAGAGTCATACACAAAAGGCCAGCACCAGGGCCAATAAAGTCGCCCCTGTGGCTGCCTCAGTCTTTCCATGGGGGAGGTGGTCAGCGAGTGGTTGGTACAATAAATAGAAACTTCTTAACACTTTTGAATTACGCCGAATGTCGATTATGCTTTCTGAATACACATTGACCGTCAGTTGTTACTTGAGGTAGGTGAGTGTTTGGAGGCGCCGCCACACACCACCTCCGCCAGCGCGGCACCACTGGCCGCAACACGAATAAATAAAAAGTAATTTTCATCTGAGGCAGTTCACCTCCCTCCATGTGAAATCATGTGATTTCGGAAACAAAGATTTCGGAAACAAACATTTTCCTTCATTTAAGATAATCTATTTTCATACGGGTTACAACACGGGATAAAGACGCCGCGGGCCGGGACACGTTGTTCCAAGGGAGGTTTGGCCCCGACGGGGGGGCGACAGCCGCGTGCGGGGGCGGGTCAGCGCGACACTCTCGGCTCTGGGGGCGAGGGATGAGTTACGGGACTCGTCCTGCTTCCATAATTCTTTTCCGTTTTAACAAACAGTTTGATTCAGAAAGTCAACTTTCATTATAGATATAATCAAAATTTGAATGTGAAGTTCTACCACCGCATATAAATGAGCTCCGACGACGGATCTCACAAAAAAACACAAAAAAGCGTGAAAATGAACCAGCGATATTTATGGAGAAAAATATATATGGAAGCATTTCGTAGAGAGAAAAATAATAAACGCACAGTACCACATTGTGAGGAAATTCAATTGATATAAATTCCAGTAACGAGCAGCGCTCATTAATGCCGGGCGTAGAAAATCACCTTTAAGGTTAATGAATTTAGAAAGCACTCGAGAAGTTCATTAAATATATATCATCACTCCATGACCGGGCTGGGAAACACGCTATTCACGACCACGAACCCAAAGAAGAAAGAATGAAAGAAATTGTATTAAAACTCTCGACTCTCGGAATCCAGCATTTTATTGATACCCGAGCAAGTATGCGCGATTTTTACGTGTCTGCGGTAATCAATCAGCATGTCTGCCTCGCCTCGCCCCTCTCCCGCCTCTCTTTCATCTCTGCCTCGCGTCTGTATTTGCCGAGACCTCCTCAGCCGCGCCGCGTCTCGCCCCCCGCCAAGACCTGCCCTGCCCGCACTCTGGGTTTGCCTCATGTAAACACGCACGACCCAACATTACCATCTAGTCCAACCCCTCACTCTACTTTTCCTTCTTCTTCTTCTTCTTCTTCTTCTTCTACTTCTTCTTTTTCTTATTATCATTCTTCATATTATTATTATTATCATTCTTCTTCTTCTTCTTCTTCTTTTTCTTCCTTTTCTTCTTTTTCCTCCTCCTCCTCCTCCTTCGCTTGTTGAGGCCATGGCACGCATATTCTTTGCTGTTATTGTGACAGTTGAAACGTGTGAGTGACAGCATTGTTTCAGGTTGGTGTACATAACGTCTTATTCCTTTTTCTTGTTGCTCTACTTCTAATACTAAAAATATATGCTTTATAATGCTTCTACACTCTATATCTATCTATCTATCTACTTATCTATCTATACATACATACATATATACACACATACATACATATATGACAAGAAGAGATAATAGTATACAGGAGCAAACGCATAGCAACTAACTCTATTGCCCCGGAAAAAAGTATGAACATAAACCAGAAAACAATTGTGATCGGGCAAGTGGCAAAGAAATAACTTCGCGGATAAACAGATAGGAAAGGGGGAAACTTTGTGGATAGATGGTCGGGGGGGCAAAAAACACTCCCGCGCGGAATGGAGAGCCGCACTGGGTTTCCGTTTTCCCTTAATAAAAGAAATGTTTTATAAAACTCGGCGGAACAAGTTAATATCGGGAAAGAGAAAATACTTCCCACTGCGACAAAAATTCCCGCGCCAATAACGAAAAAGGAATGCGCCGGAGAGGAACGACTTGGCGTACGAAATACCGAAGAGTTAAAGTGGAACATTCTACACATTGCGTTGAAGTAGTAAATAATGGAGAGGAATTGAAATAAGAATTACTATATAGTCAAAACAAGAAATATTGAAAACTAGAAAAATGAATAAGGGAAATAAGTAAAAATAGAAAATGCTGAATAGAGACAACTTCCTGATTCTAAACTGTACGTTGAAACTGTAAATAGTGAATGAAGAATTAACATAAAAATTACTGTAGTCAAAATCAGAAACATAAAAAGGGAAAAATATTAAAAAAAAGGTAGAAGAAGAAAAGGTTGTCTAAAGACATCTCTCTCAGCTCTTGAAGTTTTAGTACTCAACGAAAACGAGCTACAGACCTAAAGCCGTATACTCAAACATTTTTGGCTCTCACAACAAGTGCTTCAAAAGGACCGAAAGGAGATTATTTGGGTTCAGATACGTTCGGCTCTCACAACATACTTCCAAAGGCGACAAAGGAGATTATAGTCAGGTTTAGATACTTTCGACTCTCATAAGTACTTCCAAAGGCCGCAAAGGAGATTAGTCGGGCTCAGATACGTTCGCCTTGTACAAAAAACACTTCCAAAGGCCACAATGGAAATTAGTCGGGCTCAGATACGTTCGCCTTGTACAAAAAAACGCTTCCAAAGGCCACAATGGAAATTAATCGGGCTCAGATACGTTCGCCTTGTACAAAAAAACGCTTCCAAAGGCTACAATGGAAATTAGTCGGGCTCAGATACGTTCGCCTTGTACAAAAAAACGCTTCCAAAGGCCACAATGGAAATTAGTCGGGCTCAGATACGTTCGCCTTGTACAAAAAACGCTTCCAAAGGCCACAATGGAAATTAGTCGGGCTCAGATACGTTCGGCTTGTACAAAAAACGCTTTCAAAGGCCACAATGGAAATTAGTCGGGTTCAGATACGTTCGGCTTGTACAAAAAACGCTTTCAAAGGCCACAATGGAAATTAGTCGGACTCAGAAACGTTCGGCTTGTACAAAAAAACGCTTCCAAAGGCCGCAAAGGAGATTAGTCGGGCTCAGATACGTTCAACTCTCACACCAAATACTTCCAATGGCCACAAAAGATATTAGTCTGGTTCTGATGCGAGTTTTTCACATTGACAAAGGAAGAGCCTTGGCAAACTAGCACCAGATTCACAAAACTACTCACAGAAACACCCACAACCTCCACGAAGGCTTTATCAAACGTGGGTGTGTGAACTCCAAAATGGTTAACAACATGGGCTATTGATACACAGGGGGAAAATATAATAAAATCTACGGATATCACTTACCATTTTTTACTAGCCACAACCTCTACGAAAGCCTTATCAAACGTGGGTGTGTGAGCTCCAAAATGGTTGACAACATGGGCCATTGATACACACGGGGAAAAATATAATAAAGTCTTCGGATATCACGAACCACTTTTGAATATCTAGTGGGAGGGATTAACACCAATATACCAACGACACGAATGAATAATAAGAAGAATGAGAATAAACATAAGAATAAGAAGGAGAGAGATACACACAAACAAGACAATCGTAAAATATCGTTCACCTCCCCCCAAAAATACATCTTACGTCTGGCAGCTTTCATCGTGACAGCTAACACCAGTAGAGGCGGCGGCAACAGTTTCTGGGTAAAGGTACGATAGTTTTCCCTCGCAAGTATATATCGTCGAGGAGAAAAAGAGAAAGAAAGAACTGGATACATATATTGCCGTGTACAGTGAGGAGTGAATAATATGTAAGGCGCGGTAATGGTCTTGCGAGAGTCAGGAGCGAGGGCGAGGCTGAAAAATGAATAAATAAGAGAGCAATTGCTGGAGATGGCGGACAGTTTGGGAAAGGAAATGGGAGATAATGGCTTGAATTTCCTCTTCCAAGCCCTGCATCTCTCTCTCTCTCTCTCTCTCTCTCTCTCTCTCTCTCTCTCTCTCTCTCTCTCTCTCTCTCTCTCTCTCTCTCTCTCTCTCTGTAGTAGTAGTAGTAGTAGTAGTAGTAGTAGTAGTAGTAGT
This sequence comes from Eriocheir sinensis, assembly GCF_024679095.1. Taxonomy (NCBI): domain Eukaryota; kingdom Metazoa; phylum Arthropoda; class Malacostraca; order Decapoda; family Varunidae; genus Eriocheir; species Eriocheir sinensis. The sequence goes on from NC_066563.1 coordinate 869,879, forward strand.
TGTTGTTGTTGTTGTTGTTGTTGTTGTTGTTGTTGTTGCCCTCAGAGACGACTCAATACCCATTCTAGCACAATTTATCACATATTACGTCTGAATCTTTTATAGGATGTGGAAATATTTCTACATGTATATATATTTTTTTCCTTTCATCCAATCCATTACTGTGACTACATCCTCCTCCTCCTCCTCCTCCTCCTCCTATTCCTCCTCCTCCTGCTCCTCCTCCTCCTCCTCTCTAGCGTCTCTTTTTTCAATTTTAAACGAGTGTAAACAGATGTATCAGGCTTATCGTCTATATGAATCTCTCTCTCTCTCTCTCTCTCTCTCTCTCTCTCTCTCTCTCTCTCTCTCTCTCTCTCTCTCTCTCTCTCTCTCTCTCTCTCTCTCTCTCTCTCTCTCTCTCTCTCTCTCTCTCTCTCTCTCTCTCTCTCGAGAGAGAGAGAGAGAGAGAGAGAGAGAGAGAGAGAGAGATAGCCATAATCGTATTACTCTGAGCCGCCGCCAGTAAGACACTCATCTTTCCCTTTTGGTCTCTCATCAACCCCTTGTTCTCGTGGCCTCTTCTTTGTCCTCTTTGCTCCTTTATTCCTATCTCCTTTTCCTTCCTCCTCGTTCCTCCAATCCCTTCCCCTTTCCCTCTTGCTCTTTACTCTCTCAATTTCTCTCCCACCCCTTTCTCTTGATTCCCTCGTGCATTTTAGGGGATTACTAATGCATTCCTTCTTCCTTTTAACCAATTATGTTTGCCTTTGCTCTTCTTTTTCTTGTACTTTTCTTTCTTCTTTTACTATTATATTTCTTTTTTAGCTTTTTATTTGTCCTCTTCTTGCCCTCTTTTTTATTTATTATTTTTCACTTCAATCTGTTCCAAACTCTTCATGGATCGATATTCAGTTTATTATATATAAATATGTACGTATTGAAAGTTCTTAGCTATCTATATTTTGCAATGCGAATATTCTTACACACACACACACACACACACACACACACACACACACACACACACACACACACACACACACACACACACACACACACGGAGGAATCAGGAGCAGGTTTATGAGGTCATCACGTCAGGACACAACATAATGACCCGGAGTTTGGGGGTCACGGGGGGTTGGAGGGGGTCATCGAGGCGGGGGGTCACGGAGGGTCACGGAGAGGTCAAGGATTCGGGGTCACCTGAGGGCTGTGTGGGGATCACCTTAGGCCTAATCTGACCCTAATTATTTGTCTTGGTTATAAGTGAAAAAAAATCATAGAAGGGACAGTTAAATCACACTGAAAGAGGGGTATTTGGTCTTGTCTTTTTGCTCCAAGGATTGTTAGGGAATATGGGGAAGAAAAGTAAAACAACAAAAAAGGAAAGAAAGTTAATTGAGCCTAAAAATTCGTCTCGCTTACAAATGAAAATACAATAAAAAGAAATTGAATTATAAAAACACGTGGATATTTAGTCTAGTTTTGCTCTAAGAATCATAAGGAAAAATAAAAAAATGAAAAAAAAGAAAGTTGAGTCTAAAAATTCATCTAACTTACAAATTAAAATACCATGAAAGGAGATTAAGTCTTACTGATAGATAGATATTTGGTTGAGTTCCGCTCCAAAAATGCAAGGAAAAAATAGAAAAAACAAAAAACAAATGTTACAGAGTATTACAGAAGATTAAATGATTAAAGTACGACATACAATTAATTAGGAATTATGAATGAATATGCAAATTAATGTGGAACACTGATATTAGGTTTGTATTCATTATTGATATCATGAAAACAAGTCACGTGGAAATAAAACTGAGTAATGCATTAAGTGAGGCAATGGACGATTCATGAAATAGTAATTATGAAGCTGGACAGCGGGGACTCCGGCAAAAAAAAAAAAAAAAAATGCACGCAGACCCATTAATCAGAAAAAAATCAGCGTCCAAAGCCAACCAATCAAAACACGACTTCACATTTGACTGGCCAATCAGACGAGGCCAGTAATTTATGGTCAGCCAATCACGGATAAACGAGCCGCGCGTCCCGTATATTTCAGCCTGACTCCGATATTAACGTCCCTCATTCTATAATTATCGTGCTTCATTCCTGACGCGCCGCTCCGCTACAGTTAAAGAAACAAAAGAAAAAAAAGTGTCTATGTGATGTTTGGGATCAATACAGGGAGCGGTGTGTTCTTCCATCCTACGACTTGAACGCTTTGAACGGAGGAGCGGTGGATCAATACAGGGAGCGGTGTGTTCTTCCTTCCTACGACTTGAACGCTTTGAAAGGAGGAGCGGTGGATCAGTACAGGGAGCGGTGTGTTCTTCCTTCCTACGACTTGAATGCTTTGAAAGGAGGAGCGGTGGATCAGTACAGGGAGCGGTGTGTTTTTCCTTCCAACGACTTGAACGCTTTGAAAGGAGGAGCGGTGGATCAGTACAGGAAGCGGTGTGTTTTTCTTTCCTACGACTTGAACGCTGTGAAAGGAGGAGCGGCGACACCTCTATAACCAACGAAAAAAACGTATTGTTCATTGAGGTGGATGGATGGAATAAACGTTTAACAGAGCTGAACTCTAAAACTAACGTCTTCACTCATTCTATAACTGCCGGACTCTATTCCTGAGGCGCCTGTTAAAACTTAAAAGCAACCAAATACTAACAATAACAATACGTTGCCATTTGAGAGTTTAGTTATTTGTCTCCTTGATGGTGTCGTGGACGCATAAGATGATGGTGAAGGCGCTGTTGGTGTGGGGGTGTACAGACCTCCTCCTCTATAACTTGACGCCGCTCAGGGCCGCCCCAGGTCTGGTGGCGGCCTTGCTGGCGGTGGGCATGGCCTGCAAAGTCGCCCTCGCCGGCCTCTGTATCATAAGGTATCTTCATGGACTACGTGAGTAACTTCAACGCACTCAACCTTCCCGTTTTCTTTCCATCCCTGCGTTCTTGCGTATGACTAAAAGCAATGACGATTTACTAAGACGATCAGGCAGGAGAGAGGGGGAGAGAGGATGCGAAGGACAGAGGGAAGATGATGGATAAAAGGAGGAAGAAAGAAAAAATGGGAAGGAGGTAAAGAGGGGAAGAGCACTGAAGGATGAGGGATGAGGAAGAGGCGGAAGAAGGAAGTGAAAGACAGGAAGGGAAGTGACCGAAAGACAACGTAAGGAAAAGGGAAGAGTGAATGTAAGAATGGGAAAGGGAGAAACCGCAGGACGACGAAAGGGAGAGGGAAGGGTAAGGAGAGGAGAGGGAAAGGAAGTAACCGCAGGAGAATGTGAGGCTCCTTATGAATGATGTGCTGGAGAGGGGATTCCAGGCGACTCACACGGCTAACTCACGGGTTCACTAAGACATAAAGTAACAAACTGGCAGTGAACAGAATAAGTGGAAAGTGGAAATACCAGGAAACATAAGATGACAGATAAATGGCAGTGGACAAAAAGTTAAAAAAGGAAGTACAATAGAAATATAAGGTTAAGGAAGAAGAGGAAGAGGAGGAAGAAGTGGAAATAACAGGAAACAAGATAACATATAAATGGCAGTGGAAAAAAAAAGTGGAAAAATGAAGTACAGTAGAATTATAAGGTTAAGGCATGTGAATAAATAAAAACAATAACAAACTCGACTCCACTACTAGCGTCCTCATTATAAAACTGCCGTACCTCTCTCCTGACGCCGCTCGTTTTCTGTTGCAATTAATCACTACGCAAAAAAATAAGCTATAATGTGACTGGGTTCATAAATATGTGTTTAAAAAAAGTAGTAGAGTAAGTCCCGCGCCATAAATACTCGGCCCCATTCGCTTTACATAAATTTCCAAAAAGTGCGAACCGACTGTATAGTTTCCCTCCGCTAAATCGTGACATAATATTTTTCTGTTGCTGCCGCCGGGACAGTTTTTCGTGTATTCCAAGAACGATGAAATATTTTTAAACGCGTCTATTTCTCAACTTTTTTTTTCCCCAAGGCTCGTAATAACTCTCTCTCTCTCTCTCTCTCTCTCTCTCTCTCTCTCTCTCTCTCTCTCTCTCTCTCTCTCTCTCTCTCTCTCACACACACACACACACACACACACAAACACAGTTCCTCATATAGCTACAACGAGACTTCTTTTCAGTAATAATCCCATGTGTATCTATGTGTGCGTGTGCGCGCGTGTGTGTGTGTGTGTGTGTGTGTGTGTGTGTGTGTGTGAGTGTGCGTGCGTGTGCGTGTGTGTGTGTGTGTGTGTGTATGTGTGTGACGTCAGTGGCTAATCTGTTCCCGACGATTCCCGCCGCTCAAGGTCTTAAAACCCTTATTAGCGAAAGGTTGGCCGACTCTCCGATCGTGAGCCTGCTAATGATGGATGGACAGAGTGATCGGAGGGGCGGGGGAGGGAAGGCGAGGCTGAAGAGGAGGAGGAGGGGGATGGGAGGCCGTTGAGCTGGATAAAAGGAAAAGAAAAACAGGAAGCAGGAAAAAGGGGGGAAAGAGGATGGACATTGGTAGAAAAGCAGGGGTAAGGGGATACAGGAGGGAAGGTGTAAATATAGGAAAAAGAAGAAAAGGTGAGGAGGGAAGGAGAAAGGTGGGAAGGAGAGGGAGATACGAGGGAAGGAAGGAAAGTGAGATGGATGAATGGAGGAAGAGAAGAAAAATAAGGAAGGAAAGCATGAAAGAAAGAAGGATGGAAAGAGAAACAGGAGGAAGGAGGGATGAAAGGTGATGTATGGAGGATAAAAGAAGGAAGAGAAGAAGAGGGAAATGAGGAAGCGGGGGAGAGCATGGAAGGATGAAGATCGGACGACAGAAACAAGAGGGCAAGGGGGGAAGGATAGAATGGAAGGAGGGAGAGAGAAGTAGATAAAAGGAGGATAAGGAGGAGGGATAGGTAGATGAGGATAGACAGAGTGATTGGAAGGGAGAGAAAGGCAGAAGGATGAGGGGAGGGGAAGGATGAGAAGGAAGAAGGGAAGGTGGGGTGGATACAAGGAGGAAGAAAAGAAAAAAAAATAGAGGAAAGGAGAGAGGTGGAGGAAGAGCAAGGGAGGATGAAAGAATAGGGAAAGGTAAGGAGAAGGAAAGGAAGGGAAGGATGGAGACTTAAGGGAAAGGGGAAGGAATGATAGAGAAGGGGAAATGTAAAGGGAAGGAAAGGATGAAGGAGGGAAGGATGAAGGGGAGACTAGTTGAAGGAAGGGGATGATAGACAAAGAGGGAAATGTGAAGTGAAGGAAAGGATGAAGGAGGGAAGGATGAAGGGGAGACTAGTTGAAGGTGGGGAAGAGGGGACGATGAATGGAAGTGGGGAAGAATCAGAATCAGAAATCAGAGGAAGGAAGGGGAAGGAAAAGGAGGGGAATACAAGGTCAGTCGCTAGGGAGGAGGTAAGAGGGAGGAAGGGAGGATGGAAGCAACGGTTGGTGATAAAAGTGTAAAAAAGATGAGAAATGAGAAAAAAATATAAGGTAAGGATCTTTGTTTCTCATTTATTTCTTTTTCCTGTCTGTCCGTCTGCCTCCCCCTCCCCTCTCTCTCTCTCTCTCTCTCTCTCTCTCTCTCTCTCTCTCTCTCTCTCTCTCTCTCTCTCTCTCTCTCTCTCTCTCTCTCTCTCTCTCTCTCTAGCTTAATCTTCCATCCGAGTAAACAGAACTAGGTCTTATGATGTGCCTTTCCGCTTTCCCTCCCTCATCTCTCTCTCTCTCTCTCTCTCTCTCTCTCTCTCTCTCTCTCTCTGGTAATTATTCATTTGCCTTGTTAATTCTGTTTATTTATCTTCATTCTTTCCCTTTGAATTTTCCTCCACCTTCTAATCTTCCCCCATTCCTCCTCCTCCTCCTCCTTCTTCTGGCATATTTACTTATAAACCAAGATAAACACGGGTTACACACACGAATCTATCTTGTCTGGTTTCCTTTTTCTCCCCCAACCTCATGAAACTTTAATGTCCCGCCCTCCTTGACTCCTCTCCCTTCCCTCCTTTACCTCCGTCCTGCCTCCCTCTCCTCCTGCCACTCTCCCTCCCTCCCCTGCACACTCGCTCTATATATTATCTAGCTCGCCTTCCTTCCTTCCTTATTTTTCTAACACCAAAGTTTGACCGTAAATACACTCACTCAAGTTTGTTTTGATGGGAAGGACTTAAATCATACCCATTCATCCACTCTTTTCATAATTTTGTCCTCTTTATTTCTTCTTTCCTTGCTTCTATTCTTTGTATCTTTCCCTCTCCCTCTCCCACTCTCTCTCTCTCTCTCTCTCTCTCTCTCTCTCTCTCT
>NC_066563.1:881131-1116131 GCF_024679095.1 Eriocheir sinensis
CTCTACTACATACCTACGAACGAAAACACTTGCAAGTTAATCTATCCATCTATCTATTTGACACACACACACACACACACACACACACACACACACATACACATCTCTCTTCAATATGAACGAACAAAGACAGTGGAGATTAATTAAATTCTCACGTGTAATACATTCTCTCTCTCTCTCTCTCTCTCTCTCTCTCCATAAACAAACCTTTTCCCGGCGTTTTTTGTTCGCGCTCCCTTGCGTTACTGCCGCGGTGTGTGACGCAAATTTAATATCCGCGTTAATAGAAGACTTGAGTGCATGGGTCTGTCTGTCCATTACTGGGGGTGGGGGGAGAGAGAGAGAGAGAGAGAGAGAGAGAGAGAGAGAGAGAGAGAGAGAGAGAGAGAGATAATACTTTGAAAGGAAATATGATATACTAATGGTGACGATACGGAAATAGCTGAATATTACTACTACTACTACTACTACTACTACTACTACTACTACTACTACCACTACTACTACTACTACCACCAGCACCACAAACACCACCAACAACAACAACACTTCAATTACCAATAAACTAACAAAGACAGTAGAGAGAAAAAACTAAAACCAAAAAAAAAAAAAAAACATTAAAAAGAAACCAGCAGAAATAAACCCATGACACTCAACAAACCCACAAACCCAACATCATCAACGAGCCACTTTCTCGCCGAGACACAATGCGATTACGAGAAAATAGGAATGATTGCTTCTCTTCTTCTCTCACTTTTTGCAGAGGTCGTGGAAGGAGCGAGGTGGCGGAGGAGGAGGAGGAGGAGGAGGAGGTAGCAGTGATACCAGAGTAGGCGTTATTATTAGCGCCTGAGGAGACCAGCAGTGTTACCAGGTGAGAGGTGTGTGTGTGTGTGTGTGTTACAGAGAGAGAGAGAGAGAGAGAAATGGTTTCCCGCCTCCCACAAAAGTTTTGGAAGGAACAAAAAACTGAGACATTTTCTTTTTTCTAGTAATTTTTGGGTGTGGAGAAGGGGGGCGGGGCAGGGGGGGGTGTCCTTTTGTTTGGGAGGGAGTGGTGGACAATGCTCTCTCTCTCTCTCTCTCTCTCTCTCTCTCTCTCTCTCTCTCTCTCTCTCTCTCTCTCTCTCTCTCTCTCTCTCTCTCTCTCTCACTGCACATACAATTCAGCGAGACTCGAAGTAAAATGAAACGTTAGGGAAATGAGGCAGGTGAAAAGGAGGAAGCGATTCACAGTAAGTTTTCGAATGATGCGTGTGAGTGGCGGAATGAGGACGAGTTAGAGTCAGAGTCAGAGGAAGAGGATGAGGAGAGAGGAGAGGGACAGCGAGGAGTGAAAGTAGGAGAGGGGTTATACGGGAAGCAGAGTGTGTGAGATGCAGGGAAGGGAAGGGACTGCTAAGGGAGGAGTGTATTGCAAACGACTAACATGAATATGGAAAGGAGGAGGGCGGATGACAGTCTTTGCTCCTCCCCGGCTATCACCGCCACCATCACCCTCCCCATCACCATTATCACGCACCCTGGCCCTTATCATCGTCCCTACACCCTCATCCTGGACCCTATACCCTACAGTCACGCCCTGCTCCTCCATGCTACTCCTTCCTTCGTTTCCTGGTCCTTATTTTCACTCATTTCGATTAACAGAGGATACGATGCTCCTTTGTTCGTGACTTAAGGGAGGGAGAGTAGTAGTAAGGATTGATGCTGGTAACTATGACAACGACGGAGAGATAAACAGAACTCAATTATATGCAACGGTATTATATGAAACCTCCAGAACTACTACAACAACTACAGCTACCTTAACAAATATCAACTACAACTAATTTAACAATAGCAATAACAACTACTTCTACTTTAACTGCAACAACGAATACTACTACTACTACTACTACTACTACTACTACTACTACTACGACTACAACGGTTTACTACACTACTACACCACCAGTCACCACAACCACCACCACAACTACCATCACCAGAGCCACAAACAAATCTACTACCACTCCCGGAAACACAGCCACTACAACCACCACCAACAACAACAACAATAACAACAACACAACCACCACCATACCACCACCACCTCCACCAGCAGCAGCAGCGCCCGTGCGTCACATGAACTTGATAATGAACATTTTGCGCCGCGGTTCCGTCGGGCAACGAGTCGCTAACGAGCCTTTGAACGCTAATTCCGTGGTTAACGAGGGCAAGCAACGTGACGGTCCAGCTTAAAGCCAATTACCTCCCTTTGTCTCGTTAATACACGTTATCTGATGATTCGCTCTCGCCCGTTTGTCTCTTTGTCTCAATTTATCTCCGTCTTTCGCTGCTGTGTTGTGTTTCTCTATCACTTGGTCTGTTTCTGCCGGTGGAGGTCTGTGTATCTGTCTGTTGGTTGGTTGGTCTGTCCTTCTGTTGATCTGTCTGTCTGTCTCTGCATCGGTTTAATTACTATATATCTGTGTCTGTTTCTCTATCTCTTGGTCTGTTTCTGCCGGTGGAGGTCTGTGTATCTGTCTGTTGGTTGGTTGGTCTGTCTTTCTGTTGATCTGTCTGTCTGTCTCTACATCGGTTTAATTACTATCTATCTTTGTCTTCGTCTCTCTGTGTGTCTGTTTCTCTGCTTCTCTGTATCTCTTCCTGTCTATCTGTCTGTCTGCCTCGCTGTGAATCTCTATGTTTTCCTGTCTACTGTCGGAAGTCTCGCTGTGAATCTGTATAATTTCCTATCTACTGTCTGGAAGTCTCGCTGTGAATCTGTATCTTTTCCTGTCTACTGTCTGTAAGTCTCGCTGTGTATCTCTATCTATCCGTCTATATGTGTCTGCGTGTATGTCTGTCTGTCTGTTTCTCTACTTCTCTGTTTGTCTGTCTATGTGTCTAGTCTTTATCACAGACAGTAGTATCATATCTTTACTTAATACGCTTTATTTTCTTATAACTGTCTTTTTTTCTACTTCTGTTTGTCTGTCTACTTGTCTGTTGTATCTATCACTCAGCAGTATCTTAACCTAACTCGCCTTTTTTTCCTTATTTTTGTCCTTTTTTCTCTATTTCTCTTTCTTTGTTTGTCTACTATTTTTTTGTATCATCGAAAGCAGTATCACATCCTCCCCTAACTTGCCTTTTTTCCCTTATTTTTGTCCTTTTTTCTCTATTTGTTTGTCTGTCTGTCTACTATTTTTTTTTTATCATCGAGGGCAGTATCACATTCTCCCCTAACTTGCCTTTTTCTTACTATTCTTCACCTAATTTTCTTTTTTTTCTTACTACCATCCTCTCCTTCACACGACTGTCTAGTGTATACAAAATGGCATTAAATGAGTAACCAACTACATATGTATTTATTTATCACTTTAAGCCTTGTCAAAAGCACCTTCAGCGGAAATATAAAATACGACCAGCCCGAAAAACAAACTTATCATCCGTACCATCAACGTCACAAACATTCAAGAGGGAGGAAAAAAATGACGCTTTTCAAATAAGTGTATCACATATTTTTTTCCACCCAAGTGTACGGCAGTTTTGGGTAAGTGAATGATGACTTTACATAATTGTAGTACGGTTTCAACCTCTATTAGATCCTCAAGAAACCTTTCTCATATTACAACTTTTGCCTCCGATCAGTGCAACAGACCATCACTTCTCACTCTCTGAAGGTGTGGGACAACTTTACATAATAGCAAACCGGTTTAAACTCTATCTAAACTCTCCTCTGTTAATTAAGATCAAGAGAAATAACACATCTCATATTACAGCTTTTGCCTCCTATCAGTGCAACAAACCATCACTTCTCACTCTCTGTAAATGTGGGACAACTTTACATAATAGCAAACCGGTTTAAACTGTATCTAAGCTCTCCTCTGTTAATTAAGATCAAGAGAAATAACACATCTCATATTACAACTTTTACCTCCTATCAGTGCAACAAAATGTCACTTCTCACTGCTTCTCCGTAACTCTATGTAAGTGTAACTGTGTAAATGTTATGAGTTAATCAGCATCTTCACTCTTTCATCCCTCACGCTGGCAAACTCTGTAACAATCTTCCTTCAGCCGTATTTCCTCCTGCCTACGACTTGAACTCTTTCAGGAGGAGAGTATCAGGACACCTCTCCTCCCGAAATTGACCTCTCTTTGGCCACTCAACTTTTTTTTATAGGAACAGTGATTTGCGGGCTTTTTTTCATTAGTTTTCTATTTCTTTTGTCTTTGAGCTGTTTCCTTTACTGTAAAAAAAATGTGCATTACTTTACATAACCACAGAACGGTCTGAACTCTCTTTGAACTCTCCTCTATTAACTAAGATTAAGTGAAGTAACCTATCCCATAACTTATACATCCGATCAGTGCAGCAAAACGTAACTTCTCACTATAAGTCTCTATAAGTGTACGATAACTTTGCATGACTCCCAAAACGGCCTTAACCACTGATCCCTCAAGATCCTCAACTAAAAGCAACGCTCCTCATATCAAAATATTTACCTCTGATCAGTGGAAAAAAAAACGTAATTTCTCTAACAAAGCTCTAAGTAAAATTGACGATATGAAACAAAATGGCTGTCGGAGGCTACATCTTTTATATCGAGTAAATAACCCATCGAGGCGTTAAAGAGATGAGCTTCAAACTGCACCTTTCCCACTGCGCCCCATTCACAGAGGAAGGAAGATGCGTCTGTGACTGTGTTGGGCGGACTGGTTATTTCATCTATACATTCACCCCTCGCCTACTCTTTTTTTCCCCCCCACTCGCACTCTTTTCTGTTCGCATATCCCTCTAAATTGCTTTGCCTGAATGTCGGTCGCTACACATTTATTATATTTTTGGTCACGACTTCATTTTTTTTTTCATCGCCTCTATCACTGAATTCGTTTCCTCTTTGTTGCCCTTTTTTTTTTCGCTTCCCTTGATTGCCTATTACATACTTTTTCTCTCCGGCTACTCGCTTTTTTTTCTCTCCATTCTTTTGTACGTTTCTTCTTTCCACAGTTTCGCTTGGACAGATTTACATGTTTTCCATTTTCACAACTTCGTCATTTCTCGTCTCCTTGAATTTCTTACACACGTATTTCCAGCTTTCCTCCTCTTCCCTATGCATTTTTTTTCGTTTTTATCTTTTTCAACCTATCATCCTTTTATCTTCCCTCTCCCTCCCTTCATCCAATTTTTACACGCTCTCTGTGGCTCAATTTTTAGCGCAGGCCAGTCAGCAAAAGTTCAGCTTCGTTATGAACACCAATTCACGACAGAAAACACCACGGTCTAGAATTTACATGTAGAAATTAAGTAACTTTTTTTTTATAATGTGGCTTTGTGACTTTTCTTCGTCATATTATTGTTATTTTCCTTGGTACTAATAGTTTTTTCATTATCATTATTATTATCATAGTAGTAGTAGTAGTAGTAGTAGTAGTAGTAGTAGTAGTAGTAGAAGTAGTTACAGTTAGTATCACAGCAATATATATTATGGAGATTTTCCAGTAATTGTTTACATTTACATATATATCACGAATATTAATACACACACACACACACACACACACACACACACACACGCACACACACGAGAACGAGAGCGAGAGCGAGAGAGAGAGAGAGAGAGAGAGAGAGAGAGAGAATGCCCACGTACTAAGGTTAATTAGGCGAGCCAGTTCTCCTTACAGGTATTCCTCAGGTTACAACAATTTAGGCGGAAGAGATCACAAGACTTGATGGGAGAGCACGGACGAGGAGGCGAGGAAGACGAGGCGGGCTTCATTTCTCTCTCTCTCTCTCTCTCTCTCTCTCTCTCTCTCTCTCTCTCTCTCTCTCTCTCTCTCTCTCTCTCTCTCTCTCTCTCTCTCTAATTTCCCTGAAGGACCGGGGGACGCGTGGAAGCAAATTACAGTGAAAGAAAATGTTATTCTGTCATTTCCCTCCTCCTCCTCCCCTTCCTCCTCCTCCTCCTCCTCTTCTTCCTCTTCTCCCCACCTGAGCTAATGAACAGGTGTTTCTACTGCATAATCTACATTCATAACTTTCTCCTCCTTTGTGCCGTTCCCTCCCTTCCCTCACTCTCCCTTCCCCTTTCCTTTCCTCTCCGCTTCCCCTCTTCTTCCCCCTTTCTCTACGACCTTCCTTGAACAGAGAGTTAAAGAGGAAAGGAGGAAAGAAGGAACATTGAGGAGTAATGGGAAAGAAGAGCTGATCTGATGCTTGGCGATGAGGATAAAGGAGGAGGAAGAGGAGGAAGAGGAAGAGCGATGGAGGAGGAGGTGCGGAGAGTGGGAGGAAGAAAGAAGGATAAAGAGGAACAAGAAGGAACATTAAACACAGACAACAGCGAGTTTGAAAAGGAAATGAGGGAGAAAAAGAGATAAAGAGGGTACTGAAACGAGAGAGAGAGAGAGAGAGAGAGAGAGAGAGAGAGAGAGAGAGAGAGAGAGAGAGAGAGAGAGAGAGAGAGAGAGAGAGAGAGAATGAGAGAATGAGAGAAACTTGCAAGCCTTTAGATATTACGAAACTACAAAACGTGATGTGATGCAAAAGTAAAAATATAGAAAAGTAGAAAATATGAAAGAATGAATAATACACTTACTGACAACACACACACACACCCACACACACACACACACACACACACGTTCAACCCTGCAGAACTTCTTGTAGCCAGAACTAACTACTGTTTCTCTTCATTTCGCTCTTCCTCACACCCTCTTCCTCTTTCCTCTTTCCTCTTCATTAACACTCTGCCCTTCCTTCTTTCATCCATCCGTACCGTTCATCTTTCCTCTTTTCTTCCCCTATCCTTAACATATTTCTTCTTTCTTTTCTTCCTATTCTTTTACCTTCATATAATTTCCTCACCTCCCCTCCCGCGCTTCGTTTTTATCCTCCTTCCTCTTTTCTTCACCTACCCTTCGCGTTTTTCTTCTCTCATTTCTTTTCCTCCTATTCTTTTCCTCTTCATTACTTTCCTCGCCATCCCTTCCCTCCCCTCACTCCCTCTCTTGTCCTTCCTTTCCCTGCTGTACACTCGCTTTGTTCCCTTCCCTTCCATTTCCTCCTCTTCCTTTCCCTCCATTAACTTACTTCCCTTCCTCCGCTTGTCCTTCCCTTCCCTGTTGCACCCTCGCCTTCCCTTCCCTCCTCTTCCTTTCCCTCCATTATCTTACTTCCCTTCCTCCGCTTGTCCTTCCCTTCCATGCTGCACCCTCGCCTTATTCCCTTCCCTGCTCTTCCTTTCCCTCAATTATCTAACTTCCCTTCCTCCGGCTGTCCTTCCCTTCCCTGCCGCACCCTGGCCTTCCCTTCCCTGCTCTTCCTTTCTCTCCATTATCTTACTTCCCTTCCTCCGGCTGTCCTTCCCTTCCTTGCCGCACCCTCGCCTTATTCCCTTCCCTTCCCTCCTCTTTCCCTGCAGGCATTCAGGGCACGGCGTGGAATCCCCTTTTGGCGAGAGACAAAGGTGGACGAAGCTGATTTTGCAGCCGAGCCGAAACCACCACTTGACGCCTCCGGGGACGCCGCGAAAAAGGTCGAGAATAACAGCACACCCCACGTCCCTCTCTCCCTGTGCGGGTGTGTGTGTGTGTGTGTGTGTGTGTGTGTGTGTGTGTGTGTGTGGTTTCCCGTCCTTTCTGTTTATCTGCCTGAGTGTGTGCGTGTTTGTGTGTGTGTGTGTTTGTGTGTGTTTGTGTTTGTGTGTGTTTGTGTGAGTGTTTCTGCGTCTCATTCCTCAAATAGATACGAATAAACAGATAAATAAAACGAAAAACACACTAACGAAGGACACACACACACACACACACACACACACACACACACACACACACCTCAACACAAAACACACACACACACACACACACACACACACACACACACACACACACACACACACACACACATACTACTGATAGGCCGGCAAAATAATAATAACAAAAAAAATAATAGACAGAGAATATAATATTTGTTCCCGGTCAAAACTGAGAGCTATTACGGATGGAAACCAATTAATTTCTTGACGTCAAAAACTAGCAACTGTTTCTCGACCCAAATATATCCCAGCATTTCCTCCTCCTCCTCCTCCTCCTCTTCCTCTTCCTCCTCCTCCTCCTCCTCCTCCTCCTCCTCCTCCTCTTTCCCGGCGGCCCCAAATGATCGTGTCCACTGTAATATGTAAACTTTTTCACACCCAATTCAGTAATAGTTTGGAGGGAGAAATTCCGCCTCATCCCTTCCGGCTATAAACCCCGCGAGAGAGGGAGAGAGAGGGAGAGAAGAGAGGAGAGGAAGGTCAGTACAAGAAAGAGAAAGGAAGAGCGGAGAGGGCAGAGGAACGAGAGAGAGAGAGAGAGAGAGAGAGAGAGAGAGAGAGAGAGAGAGAGAGAGAGAGAGAGAGAGAGAGAGAGAGAGAGAGAGAGAGAGAGAGAGAGAGAGAGAGAGAGAGAGAGAGAGAGAGAGAGAGAAAAAAAAAACAGAGAGAGCACGCACGCACGCATTCCGCTACCTCCTATTATCTCCACTTCTATGTTACTCTTTCCTCGGTTTCTTTTCACACAAGTTTCTGAGGCCCTCTTTTCCGTCATCCCTCGGCGGCATTACCAGCTGTTGTCTGCGCCGAATTCTCCAAACTCGGGACTAAAATAAGCCTTCCCGACACGCCCGAATGATCCACAGACAATTCATCGCCACAAAATCAGGTGAAAATCCATGGGAAACTGAGGCTTACGGTCGGAATAAAACCGTTTCTTTTTTTCAGTAGTAATTCTAATATTAATACGAGCAAGCACAGTCCTCTGGTCCTCCTACTCCTCGTCCTCGTGTGTGTGTGTGTGTGTGTGTGTGTGTGTGTGTGTGTGTGTGTGTGTGTGTGTGTGTGTGTGTGTGTGTGTGTGTGTGTGTGAGATTGCTTTACTTTTTATTTTTTGCCCGACGAAATGGTTGGTGGTGGCGCTGCCGGAAATTAATGTTTGAAAAAAGGTGGCGTGGGAAAATATATTAACCCAGGTACAGCACATAACTAGACCACCGAGGAAACACACACACAAAAAAAAAACACTCACAGGAGCAAGCAAACAAACAACCACGCACACACACACACACACACACACACACACGCTGAATACATCAAAGCGAGCTCCCCCCCCCTTAAGAAACAACGAATATTGATTTGATGAAAAGAATGGACTTTTCATATTAAAAAAGAGACGTCCACGTACTTACAACATTGCCATTTCATTATATTCAGTCAACGTTACTCGAATATTACGGCTTTATTTTATTATTACTATTCCGTGATGCGTTTTATTTTATTTTGAGTTTGAAAATAAATCCACCAAAATTCTTTCGCAAAATAAATGGACACTCAAACGCTGTCTTGTTTTATTCCTCCCATTCATTTCGTGCCTGGGTCTTTTTTTTTCATCCTCTTTTTTAATCGTTTGAAGTAAAATTTTCCTGTTCACTTTCACGGTAAAAGATTTCCTCACGAACATTTTTATTTCGTTTCCGTTCATACATTTTAAAACTGTATGGAAGATTTTCGTATACTTGCTTTTCTCTCTCTCTCTCTCTCTCTCTCTCTCTCTCTCTCTCTCTCTCTCTCTCTCTCTCTCTCTCGGTAAGGAAATGAAGGAAAGAGAGGAATTTTGCGGACCGTTGATAATGTTATGGTGGGCGTGTGTGTGTGTGTGTGTGTGTGTGTGTGTGTGTGTGGAGGCGTCTTATTACAGAACCTCACACACGCGGACTCCAACACACGCTCTCTCTCTCTCTCTCTCTCTCTCTCTCATGATCAAAGCAAACCTCAAGCCTCCAGGTATTGTAAATTGTGGGCCGGAGACTACGGGAGACAAGGGGCGGAGGAGGAGGAGGAGGGAAGGAAAACATCAGGAGGAAAGGAAGGCCAGGCTCTTTGATAATAATGATAATAATAATAATAATAATAATAATAATAATAATAATAATAATAATAATAATAATAATAATAATGATAATAATAATAATAATAATAATGCCGTTGCTGTTGTTCTTAATGCTATGTCCAATAATAATAATAATAATGGTTTTAATTCAGTAGTCTATATGAACGTTGCCCTTCGGTTCAGTTTTCAACATCACGCAATGAACATCACGTTTCCGGAGCCCAGCCAGCCAATTAAGCGCTTCCCGACGGCACATTTTATTGACTTATGATACCTGAGCAGACAATTAGGGCGCGCTAATTACCCATCGGTGGTCCATCGCCATAAATAACAAGATGGAAAAGGGCGTCCGTTCTTTCTGTAGGGCCTCGGGGAAACACATCTCGCTAATGGTAAAAAACGGGTGTACTGCATCAACGGAAAGAGCGGGAAAACGTATCGTACTGCGCTGCTGCCGACACGGGCCAGCGAAAAGCACACAACAAACACGCGGATAAAGTATATCTCGCCATAAATAAAGGGACGGAATACAACGCCTACGTTAATGGATGAAAAACGCTTCGCACCGTAACGGCAATGACCGGACCAGTGGCGGGGAAACAAAAACAAATAAAAGATACGAAAAAAAAAGCTGCATTGTCGTATAGTGAGGGACGAGGCGCGGCATTGACCGGCCCACGCGCCCAATTCGTCACGTTTCCCGTTCGGCCCGTCCGTGCTTTGAGCGACACTTCGGCTCCGGATACGTTTCATTCGCATTGTGTTCGGCTGATTCATACTCCGCGGGTCTTATTTCCTCATTATTTCACTCACGCGTAACTGGAGCGTATTGTGGCGCGTGGATTTGGCGAGAAAGGGATTTTTATGTGACTCGGGCGCGTTCCAACCCTCCACGAATGAAACGCTTCCATCAGCAACGTCTCTCTGTGCTGCAAACTTCCAGACCGAACGTTTCGCAGAATGGAGGAGCGATGGAAAGCCGAGGGAGAATCTATGAATTATTATTTTTTTATAGTTACGTAACCTTGGAATGCGTGCCAGTGATGTATTCCCAAGGCTTAATGTATTCATGATGCCTTGCCGAACCAAAATCCATGGCGTAGAAAGTCCAGCGTGTGTGTGTGTGTGTGTGTGTGTGTGTGTGTGTGTGTGTGTGTGTTTGGGAGTACGTTCGAGTCTTTAATTTCTGCTCGAACGCTCCAAGACAAAACAAGCTACAAACAACAAAGCTAAACGATGATGCTATCTAGAACAAGATTTGACTCTAAATAAACATAAACCGAGTCTCTCTCAGCCAGAATAAAAAGAAAAACGAATGAAAACCAGGAATAACCTTTAGCGACCACAAGAAATCTAAAACCACCATCCTCCTCCCGGGCCGACGCGAGCCGAGCCTTTTTCTTTACATTAACATCATGTTGTGAATACACTCCCCGGGGGAATCACATAAGAAGCAGTTGGAAATTCGCCTTTGAAATATTTCCCTGCCATGAATAATGCAGCGACGAAGAAAAAGGGAAAATTCTTGAACAAGCATTCCACCGCGAATTATGAAGGGAGCGGAAGGCCGAAGTGACAAATGCGGACGTGGTGGTGGGGAGAGGGAGGAGGTGCCGTGTCCAAGGCGGCCGTCCGGAACACCCCGTGTCCCGACCCTCGCACCGCTGGCCTCGGCTTCACTTTCCTGCGCGGCTTTACTGGCGGAGGAAGGTCTCTGACTTTTGTGTTTCTCGCTTTTTACCCGAGTTCCTGTGCGTGTGTTCTATTTGTCTGCCTGTCGTGGTGTAGCTTGATGGTTTTATTGTTTTTAGTTAAGGCTCGAGTTTCCGTGGTAGCTACATGCAGCAGAATTGAAGCAGTGGTAGTAATAGTAGTAGCAGCAGTCCTAGTAGTAGTAGTAGTAGTAGTAGTAGTAGTAGTAGTAGTAGTAGTAGTAGTAGTAGCAGTTTTTGTTGTTGCTGCTGCTGGGTGATGTTTTTTGTTACCAACGTTAAAAAAAAAGTCCCAGTAATGACAAAAGCATCAAACTAAAAAACTGTATGGTGAAACTATCAACGGAAAAACAGCCCAATAAAGTAAATAAAAATCACTAATCAGGACCACCACCGCCACCACCACCATCACCAACAAAACAAAACCGCATTACCGGCACAATGGCACAAACCATAACCTGAATTAACACATAAATGGGACGCAGTTAATTAGCGGCCCACCTGTAATTTAGGGCAGAAGCCACCCGTTCGGATGTCATTAGCCGCGGACGGAACCACCGGATGACTACTGACCACACCAACCATTATTTCGGACACGACCCGCGCCACACGTGACCCGCGACCTGCAGTGACGGTGACCTGGCAATGCTGACCGAGGACGAGTTCGATGTCACAAAGGTAAAGAAGGATGAACAAGGATACTCATAAGGAGCAATAAAACAGAAAGTGAATTATTTATGTGCAAGCTCTTGCTAAGTTTAAGTGGTGATGACATAAAACAATCTAAAATATTAACATTTGCCAACAACTGACGAACCTACGCCATACAGCTGTACACTCCTTCTGTCTTTCCTATTCCCCACCTGCACCTTCAACACTAACCCACTTCCTCTTCGTACTATACTCTTGATTAAAAAAAATAATAATAAATAAATAACGGCGGAGAGACATTGCTTTTATTTTTCCAGCAACTGAATGATTGACCAACTAGTTTGTGTTTACATTGGCTCAAGGAATTGTACGACTAGTTAGATATCCATACATGTGCAAATAAACACTATGAGCAGAATACAAAAAAAATATATCCAAGGCTACAGCGATAGATAGAGATAGATAGTAGTTTAGCTGATAGAAAGATAGATAGAAAGACAAACACGCAGATAGATACTGAGGAGAGAGAGAGATCATGTGCATTTCTGTAATTTCTGGGGGTCATAAAATTACTAATACATTGAAAGAAAACGTTAACTTATCAAAGATCATTGTTTGGTTATACGCTATTGCCGACGCGGGTTTTGGTTCCGTAATGCATTGTTTATCATATCGTGCACTTGTTAAGGTTTCTGTTGGTATGTTGTGATATGCTTGTGTTGCGGACGTAATGAAACACTGCAACACTCGGCAGCCTTATGGAAACACTACGCGACCTGACCCTGGAGGCGGACATACCTTTTATCCTCCGTTGGTTTGTTGGAATAATAAAGAGAATAATAAAGGGGAAAATGTATAGAGGCTCGATACAAAGTGCAGCAGCCATTAATCAAACCTTTCAATACTGTGCGTGACTTTTCCGTTACGTAATTTTTCATTCTGTCACAACTCCGGCAATAGCAGTCTTGTACAGGGTGACTTTTTGTGCCGCACTGTTCAGTATATTGGAAGAGTAAATATATTTTCTCTGTCACTGAATATGAAGCCCAGGTCATGACGCAACAGAATAAATATATGTTGACAGATAAATGGATGCAAAAAAAAAAAAATAAAGCATGGCTATATGAGAGCAAATAGATACAGCGTAATTAGGTTATTATGTAAACATATGAGGATGTGTGAATGTGTGCGTTATGTAATGTTAATGTGTGTGTGTGTGTGTGTGTGTGTGTGTGTGTCAATACATATAGCAAACAAAAGAGCAATGAAACAAATAGATTAAAAAAAATATACGTATACATAGAAAATAGATAGATAGAGATAGTTAGGTAGATTAGCTGACAGATAGATAGATAGAAAGACAAACACACAGATAGATACATACATACACAGCCAGATAGAACAAACATACGGACACAAACACCAGGATAAAAACGAAAGTAAGGAGGCCGAAAAACTCGATAAACAGGCGGGCAAACAGAGCGGGGCACACACGCGCGGAGGCAGGTAAGCAAGTGTGCAATGTTTATTAACGGCAATTTTCAGGCAGAGTTGTCGCTGCAGCAAACGAGAGAATCATTACAGCGCGGAACACAGCCACAGCCACGGCAAACAGCACCGGACGGCCGACCAGCACCAACCACTTCCACGGCATCGACCGACCTACCGACCGACCAACTAGTACATGCAGCGCCTAAAACAACAGCGGAAGCATTACACCAACGACCGGCATTTTTTTTATTCAGCTACGGAACGAGCGGCGGAAGGGTGGCGGTGGAGAACGGAGAACAAAACACGGAGCACGGAATTCCACCAGCACCACCATCGCTACAATACTCTTACAAAATTACACCAACAAGAGCGACTTTTTTTCTATTCTGCAACGGAAAGGAACGGAGATGACGGTGGCAATGGAAAACGGATCACGGAACATCACCATCACCAACATCACGACTACCATCAACGCACATCAACAGACATTTAGAAAGGAGTGACACCACCAACATACGAACACAACAACCACCACCACCAGTACCACAATTTCCGTACAACAACAAACATTTAGAACGGACCAACACCAACACAACCACCACCCCCACCACCACCACTACCAGAAGTACCACCATGCCATTCCCGTACAACAACACAACAGCAAAAACACAAACATCCACCAGCCGCGGCAATGCATTTAGCAACACAGATGGAGAGAGTGTTTCCCTTCGTCGAGAGCGGGTCAGCACAGCATCGCCTCTTAAAACCTAAATAAAGGCCAAAACAAATTCACGCCACGCCATGCCACGTCAGGGAAAGGGTAAAACGGGACAAATGCAGCACAATCCATTTCCCGCACCGCCCCTGCAGCACACCATCGCCTCGCCTCGCCTCTCGCCGCCAAAAAACAAGCGCGCCATCGCACTCCCCTGTTAATCCCAACCTGAATGTGTTAACCAGAAATTCTTGTCATTGGCGGCGGTGAATCACGTTATTCCTATGAGATGAGGGATTCAAAGCACACACGGCTATAGATTAAAGGATTTGCATTGACAGACAGACAGGCGGATAAAGCGATAGATGGGCAGATAAATAGATAGTTTCTGACAGATAGATAGATAGATAAACAGATATGTTTTCCTATGAGATGAGAGATTTTAACGCAACACTAGATTATATATGAAAAGATGAGTTTGTATGATAGAAAGCTAGCAAGATAAACAAAGTGATGGGTAAATAGAAGAAAAATGAGATAGATAGATAGATAGATAGGATTGACAAGAAGAGACGGTTCCCTGTGAGATGCGACACTTTAACGACACACCAAATTAACGATGAAAGAAAGTAGCATGATAAAAAAATCGATAGAAAGGAAAACTGATAAAAAACACACACAGATATAGATAGATAAGAGGTATGGATATACAGATAGAGATAAAGATAGATATGAAAAAGGTGGAATGAAACAAGACATCCAAACAATGTAGCTAGATATAGAAATTAGCAAGATAAAAGAATCGATAGAAAGGAAAACTGATAAAATACACACAGAGATATAGATAGATATGAAAAAAGGTGAAATTAAACAAGGTAACCAAACACCGTAGACTTTTAAAACATCGAGATAATGAATAATTCCTGTACGTTTTGACAGCATTAGGAGAACATGACACTATGAACGAGTATGTTAGCAACGATATGAGGAACATGAGTGCAGGCGGATGGACGCGACGCAAGAGTCTGAACATCGCTTTATGAACACGAATTGCTGTACATAATTAATTAGCAAGTCGAGGGTAATAATGATGGTGTTGAAACGGGTGTATAGCATCAGCCTTTTCTCTGTCCGTCTGTTTGTCTGTCTGTCTCTATCTATCGTCTGCCTATCTATCATACATACCTTACCCACTTACCTAACGACCTTCCTAACTATTTATCAATTTATCTAATATCTATCTATCCATCTATCTATCTATCTATTTACCTATAACAATCCTTCTATCTATATTTCTGCCTATACACCCATCAGTCTACCTATAACACATATCTCTCTCTCTCTCTCTCTCTCTCTCTCTCTCTCTCTCTCACGTTTTACCGCCTAATTAAAAGTTTTCAAATGGTTATCACTCACATTAATTTCAGGACTTCATTGGAGCTAATAAAAAAAATTAAAGGTGACTTTTTTGAGAGCGTCTAAAAAAATATCTCCCCCAGAAAAAAAAATATATATATAGTCGATAAAAACAACTATGTGTCGTTTGAGCAATTCGCTGAAAAATGGGAATTGTTTGATGGCCCTGAACTGCGAGGAATGAATAAATAAATAAATAAAAGTTCGCCGGCATTTTTTGGGGATATATTGTTGCTGACGTTGATCTTGATGTCGTTGATGCTCTTGTTGGTATTATTGCGATTATTATTATTATTGTTATTGTCATTATCATTATTTCTATTATTATTATTATTATTATTATTATTATTATTATTATTATTATTATTATTATTATTATTATTATTATTATTATTATTAGCAGAAGTAGTATTGGTGGTAGTAGTAGTAGTAGTAGTAGTAGTAGTAGTAGTAGTAGAATAAATGTTGCTAATGCTGCTACTACTACTACTACTACTACTACTACTACTACTACTACTGCTGTTGCTGCTGCTACTTCTATTACTACGAGAGAGAGAGAGAGAGAGAGAGAGAGAGAGAGAGAGAGAGAGAGAGAGAGAGAGAGAGAGAGAGAGAGAGAGAGAGAGAGAGAGAGAGAGAGCAATCTTTTTTTTTTCCCTCTCGTGGGTCGGGGCATGATGGGGCGCAGTGTTGCCAGCTCCGGTCATGCATTAGTCATGGCATCGATGAGAAACACGCCCGGGGAGAGCTTGACATCGGGCCGTCTTGACTTATGCAACACACACACACACACACACACACACACACACACACACACACACACACACACACACACACAGACCCTCCTCGTATTGCACACATGAACCTATATTTACCTCACTGAATCACACACACACACACACACACACACACACACACACACACACGCCTTGCCTCCCCCCTATTATTGCACACACACCTATATTTACGCTCCGCCCCTTGCTGGTAACACTGCTCAGGTCTGGGGTTGGGGGCGGTAAGGGGGGAAGGGTTACTACTGGACATAGTTACACTGGTGCCAAGGAAGTTAACGAAGGGGTAGGAAGCAAGATAGTAAATTAGTGAAGGAAATATATCAAGGGAACTGAGCTTAAGCTGCAGGGACTAGTCTGAAAGGGGAAAAAAGGGGAAAATATAAGAAAAAAAAAGTATACTAATAACGAATCCTAGGAAGCATGATTTTTATTAGTGAAGGAAATATATGAAGGGAACTGATTTTAAGCTGCAGAGACTAGTCTAAAAGGGGAAAAAAGGGGAAAATATAGGAAAAAAGAGATATATTAACTACGAATCCTATGAAGCAAGACAGTAATTAGTGAATGAAATATATTATCAAGGGAGCTAATCGTAAGCTTCCGGGACTAGTCTGAGACGGGAAAAAAGGAGAAAATATATGAAAAAGAGGCACATTAACTACGTATTCTCGGGTTATTTATGGCACGGCGCCCTGCCCTCTTGTGGAATAAATTCGAGTGTGAATGAAAATTTATGAGCCGAATTTTTAACTCTCGGGAGGAAATAAAGGATGGAAAGTTTGATAAATATGGAATTAATGTAGTGTGAATGAAAAATTATCGGCCGGGATTTCTGAATACGGAAGGGAAAGGAAGAAAAAATATGGGCTAAATAAATATATATTAAATGTATTGGGTATGCCTGGTTGACTGAACTCTACCGCTTCATTAGTAAATAAACAAAAATGAAAAAAAATAAAGAGTGAATACCGAATCATTATATCAACGGACGTATTTGCCATTTGAATTTCTTTATATATATTTACTTTTATTTAACGGAGAGCAATTTTAACCGCATGCCCAGAAAAATATATATAAGTAAAATCGGCAAGTCAAAATCTTCTTCCCCGCAGCCTTGGAGTGTGTTGTGTGTGTATTTGCTGGCGCTGGCAACAGTGGCGGCTACAAACACAACCTCCTACCCAGTGTTGCCAAGTCCTGACCCTTCCTCAGATCTCCTTACCCCTTCCTTAGTCTTCCTAACTACCTCTTCCTCCTCCTCCTTCCTAGCTTCTTCTTTGCTTCCGTCTTCTCGTTCCCTCTCCCCTTCACGTCCCTCTTCCTCCCCTTCACGCTTCCCTTCCCCTTTCTTAGTTTTCTCTATCTCCTCTTCGTCCCCTAACTGCTTCCTTCCTCTTCACAATTTTTTTTTTCCTTTCGTCCAGTTCCTCTTTCTTGTCTTCACCCGTTTCCTTAGTTTTTTTTCCCTTTTCTCTCAACCTCTACGTTCCTATGTACCTCAACTTCCTTCCTCTTTCCAATTTTCTTGTTTTCCTTTCGTCCAGTTCCTCTTTCTTGTCTTCACCCGTTTCCTTAGTTTTTTTTTCCCTTTTCTCTCAACCTCTGCGTTCCTATGTACCTCAACTTTCTTCCTCTTTCCAATTTTCTTGTTTTCCTTTTGTCCTGGTCCTCCTCCTTCTCTTCACTCGTTTCCTTAGTCTTCTTTCCCTTTCCTCTCAACCTCTACGTTAATAAATACCTCTACCTTCTCCTTCTTCCCAGTTTTCTTTTTTCCTTTCGTCCTGTTCCTTCATCTACTCTTCACCTCTCCCTTCGCCTTCTTTCCTTTTCCTTCCATATCCTTCGTTCCCTAACTACCTCCTTCTTCTTCCCTTTCGTTCTGTTCCTTTCTCTTCTCTTCATCCATTCATTAGTCTTCTTCCTCTACTCTGTTATCTTCTCCGTCTCCTATCTTCATTTTTTCCTAGTTTATTTTTTCCTTTCCTGTCCTTTTCATCAGATACTACACGCTCCCTTCCTCCTATTTCCTCCTTTCCTTTCCTGTCCTCATCTTCTATCCCTTTGCCTTCCTTCCTTCTGTGTAATTTTCTACTTTTTCTATTCCCCAAAGGTCTTCTCTATCATTCCATTTCTTCCTTTCTTCCCTCACTTCCTCCTATACCCCTCTCATGGCCCCTTTTCCAGCACTTCAGCACTTTACCTTAATTCCCATTCCTTTCTACTCATACTTTCATTCCTTCAATTTCATACCTTTCCATCCCTTCCCTTCCATACGTTCCCATTCTTTCCCTTCCATAGCTTCCCATTCCTTAACTTTCTATTATTTCCATTCCATATCTTCCTTTATTTCCATTCCATACTTTCCATTCCTTCCCTTCAATCCCTCCCCATCCCTTCCCTTCTGTACCTTTTCACTCCTTCCCTTCCATACTTTCCATTCCTTCCCTTCAATCCCTTCCCATCCCTTCCCTTCCATACCTTTCCACTTCTTCACTTCCATATCTTCCATTCCTTCCCTTCAATCCCTCCACATCCCTTCCCTTCCATACCTTTCCACTCCTTCCCTTCCGTAGGTACATTCCACTTCTTCCCTTCCATTCCTTCCCCTTCCATATCCTCCAATTCCTTCCCTTCCATGCCTTACCGTTCCTTCCCTTCCATTCTGACCTCCTCTTCCTCCCCGTTTCCCTCCTCTCTCTAGGCCATTATGATATTTTTCGCCTGTTTATGCATTTTTTCTGCTCCCGTGAAGCAATGTTTGGCAAATACGGGCGAAAGGGGTGTAGCAGCAGTGTGTGTGTGTGTGTGTGTGTGTGTGTGTGTGTGTGTGTGTGTGTGTGCGAGTGAGAGAGAGAGAGAGAGAGAGAGAGAGAGAGTAAAGGAAAGGAAAGGTTAGGGAATTAAGAAAAAACAAATGTAGCAGAAAAGGAAGTGAGTTAGAAAGGAAAGAAAGATTAAAGAGAAGGGGAAGAACGAAAATGGAGAGAGAGAGAGAGAGAGAGAGAGAGAAAAACGGTTGAAAAGAAAAGAAAAACAGAAAAATGACCACTAAAACATGATATAAGAAGAGCGAAACTTTTTAAAGGGAGGACCAACGTAAAAAATAAAATAAAAGAAAGCATCACCGGATTGAGAAATAAATAAAAAAAATAAATAAACAAGTCTGCCCCCTCAAGAAACATCTCCCTTTTCCTTTTTCCGTTGGCCTTATCTCGACTTCTTATCGCCTCCCTTTATAAAGAAAAAATAAGTTGGCTTTTATTTTCCTTTTTTTCTCTCTCTCTCTTTCTCCTTCCCTCTCTCGCTCACACCCTCTCTCTCCGAAACCTCTGCGACTTTTTAATCCTTTTCTCCCTTCCTTTTCTATCCTCTTATTTTCTTTCTCTCCTTCCTTGTTGTTCTCCTCCTTTTTTCTACCTCCGCTGTGTTCTCTGCTTCTTTTATTATTTGGCTGTTCTTTTTTTTCTTTTTCTCTCTCTCTCTCTCTCTCTCTCTCTCTCTCTCTCTCCTTAAACCTTAAATCTTGGCCTCTACCTCTATAACGTTCCTCCACCTCCTCCCCTTTTTTCCTTCACATGAGGCTTTTTCTCTCTGTCTCTCCTTTCTTTCCACCTTTCGTCCCCCTCCACACAGTTTTCTCCACTTTTCTCCCTTCATTTAATTTTTCTATCACGCTCTCTCCTCCTCCTTCCTTTTATTCCACCCTTCTTTCCCATCCCTTCATTTCATTCTTCTATTATGTTCTTTTCTTTTCCCTTCTTTTCTTTTCCCCTTCCTTATACTACTCACTAATCCCTTCTCTTTTCCCTTCGTTTCTCTTTCATTTTCTCTTGTTTATTCTTCCTTCCCATCTCCTCTAGACCTCTCTCTCCCACCCACTTCCTTTTCCCTTCTTTTATTTTCCCCTTCCTTATATTACTCACTAATCCCTTCTCTCTTTTCCCTTCGTTTCTCTTTCATTCTTTTGTTTTTCCTTCCTCGCTACTTCTTTTAGACCTCTCTCTCCCACCCACTTCTTCTTCCCTGCTTCCATTTTCTTCCTTTCCCTTCCATCCTTTCTTTGCTGTTTCCCTTCAACTCCTCCTCTTCCCTCTCTTCCCCTTTCCTTCCCCTCTTTGACCCATCCATTTTCTTCCTTCATCTACGCCTTCCTCTACCTTCCATCCTTTCCTCTCCTTCAATCTCTCATTTTCTGATTTACAACTCCTCTTTCCACTCTCTTCCACCTCCTCTTCTCTAACCCATCCACCTTCTTCTTCCACCTAAACCTTCCTTTCCCTTCCTCATCTTTTGGCTTAGCTCTCCACTTTCCACTCTCCTCCACCTCTCCTTCACCCATCCACCTTCTTCTACGCCTTCCTCACTCTCCTTCCATGATCTATCGTTGAGTAATTCTGCACTAAGTCAAACGAGTTCGTATAATTAGCAAAGGGCCACCACATTACCTTACCTGGTTCAACCCTTACCTGTCTTGCAAAGGGGGGGAAACGGGGGGAAAGGAAGAAGGACATGGAGGGGTGAAGGAAAGAAGGATGTAAGAACGAGAGTGGGAGGAAAGGGAGGAAGAAAAAGAGAGGGACTGATTGAGGAAGGGGTGGAAGGGGTAGGAAAGAGGGAGGATGGGAAGGAAGGAAGGAAGAAGGGAATGGGTGTGGTGGAGGAAATGATGGCAGGAAAGGAAGAGGGGAGAGGAAAGGAAGGAGGAAAGAGGGGAAGGAAGGAGAGAAGGGGGCAGTGACACGGGAAGGAAGGTTTAATGAAGGCAAACACACATCCCGGGGAGAGAAAACAAACAGACAACAGACGGGGTTATGTTGCTGAGGGATTAATGACGTGGCCGAGCACCCGTCTGTCTGTCTTTCTACCTCCCTGTCTGTCCGTTCGTACCCTCATCTACCTGCACGTCTACCTGTCTTTCTTTTTACTCTCCTCCGCGTCTGTCTGTTTGTATCTTTGCTTATACGATTCGCTCGTGTAATTAAAAGAGAGCCGGGAGTGTAAAGCGTTAAAGAAATAAAGAGAAAGGAGAAAAATGTGTATATCGAGGCTGAGAGAAAAGAGAAAGAAAGAAAGAGGATGAGAAACAGGAAGAGGAAGAGAGCGAAAAAGAAACAGGAAAAGAAACAGAAAGCGTAGGAGAGATAATAGCTGGAGAGAGAGGAGGGAGGAGGAAAGAGACGGAAAAATAGACAGGAATAGAAAAGGTGGAAGAGGAGGAAGGAAAAGTGAAAGTGCGAGAGGCGAGGGAGAAAGAGACAGAGGAAGGGACGGGAAAAAGAAGAGGAGGGAAAAATGAAAGTGAGAGGAGGGAAGGAGGGAGCGAGGCGTGGAGGGAGTCTCAGGTAACAATGACCAGGCTAACACAGCTGCAATAATGATGGCTTGGTTGCCTCTCAAACAAGGTGTAATTTCTTAGGCAAACACGTTGGTATTCCGGCCAACTCAAGTGAGCTAACATAATCTGCTGAAGAGTGCTTGCTGCCTCCCCTCTCGCCCCTCACTTCTCTCCCCTTCCTCCCTATTACTTCCCCTCCCTCCCCCCCTTTTTTTTAATCAAGGGTATAGTAAGAAGAGGAAGTGAGTTAGTGGTAGAGGTACAGGTGGGGGAGAAGGAAAGACAATAGGAGTGTACGGTTATCTCCCCTTTCTCTCCCATTCCTCTCACCCCTTTCAAACCTTCCTTATCTTTCTTTCACCCCTCTCAGATCTTCTTCCTTAACTCTTCTCTCCCCTTCCTCCCTATAACTTCTCCCCCATTTCTCTTCCCTTCCTCTCGCCCTTTTCAAACGTTCCACCTTTCTTTCCTCCCTTCTCCTCCCTTCCCTTCACCCCTCTCAGATCTTCTTTATCACTTCTCTTCCCTTCCACTCAGCCCTCTCAATCCTTCCTCCTCTCTCTTTCCTCCCCTCTCCCTTCGCTCACACCCGAGGCCTCCTGCTGCGCGCTTCTCCCCTTCCCTCTCTTCCCTATATTATTCCAGTCCACCCGTCTCACTGCGCGGGACACCTTTGGGCAGATGAGGAACTTTGTGCATATACAACACACTGCCATATAGCCATCCGTCGCAAAGCACTCGTTCGTGAGATATCAGTTTCAAAAAAGAAGGTCTTGGGGGAAGAGGAGGAAGGGCGTATCCGGAGACTCAATTCCGATTACCGTATTTTGGCAGCGGGGTACAGGTCAAGTTAGGTCAGGTTAGATTTTGTTAAGTTAGGTCAGGTCAGGTTAGGTCAAGTTAGGGGTGGTTCGATTTACTTTCGTTACTAATAAGGTTTTGGTGGTAGGAGAACCGGGTAGGACACGTAGTCAAGGGTTTAAGTTGGATAAATTCAGATTAAAAAAAAAAGGGATTGGCAATAATTGATTTACCGATAGAGTGGTAGATGAGTGGAACCCCCTTGGCAGTCGTGTTGTGAGTCATAATACGATACATGCATTAAAAATATCATATGAATTCATGGATTGAGAGGTTAGGTGAGGTTAGGTTCACAGGAACTGACGTGCATAGGCCTACCGTTCTCTAGCAGTCTTCTTATGATCTGATGTTCTTAGATTTGCTAATTACGTGATAGGTCTCCTGCTGTGGCGCTGGTGCCTGCCACAGACTAAGAATGTATGTTTTGATGTGGTCACTGACGGACGGCGGACGTACTGCTGGAAGTTTACTCTTTCCCTTCTTGCCTTACTTCCCACTTTTCTCTTCCTCTTACCCCTCACACGGTCTTCTTCCTCCCCTCACTTTCCTTCCCTCTTCCCTTCTTTTCCCCCTTCACAAGCCTTCCCTCCTCCTTCTCGCTTTCCTTCCTTTCCCCCTTCATAAGCCTCCCTTCCTCCCTTTCACTTCCCTTCCCTTTCCCCCTTCACAAGCCTCCCCTTCTCCCTCTCACTTCCCTTCCCTCTTCCCTTCCTTTCCCCCTTCACAAGCCTCCCCTCCTCCCTTTCACTTCCCTACCCTCTTCCCTTCCTTTCCCCCTTAACAAGCCTCCCCTTCTCCCCCTCACTTTCCTTCCCTTCCCTTCATTTCCCCCTTCACAAGCCTCCCCTTCTCCCTCTCCCTTTCCTCGCCTCTCTCCTTCCCCTCGCCCCTCACAAGCCATTTTTGCTGCTCTCCCACACACTTTTCCTCCCCTCTCACCCACACCCTACGTCACCAGCTGCTCGCCTCCTCTCTCCCCTCACAGGCCTCTCCCTCCCTCCGCTCACACCCTCGTAGGCCTCCCGCTCATTTCCCTCCATAAAAGTTCCCTCCACTTCTTAACAACACGCACGTTAAAGCCCTGCCGTGCTACTCTTTTTACCTCCTCTCTCTTAACTTTCTCTCCCTCTGCTTCCTTTCCTTCCCTCCTCCTGTTTCCCGACGTCCTTTTGGTCCTACAGATGCTCCCCATATCCTGCAATCCTTCGTTAATCCCTCTACAGGCCCCGTCATTCCTGCAATCCCTCCTCTTTAGCCCTCCTCCTCCTCCTCCTCCTCCTCCTCTTCCTCTTCGGTAGTTTCATTTGCATCTCCCCAACTGGTGCATGGAAATCTTCTTAAGCCTCTAAGCCACTCTCCGCTTCCTCTTAATCCTCGCATCCTCCCTTCATGTCTCTTCTCCACCTCATTCCACTCTCATGTTATCATTCTTCCTCACCCTCCAACCCCTCCTCCTCCTCCTCCTCCTCCTCCTCCATACTAAAACACATCCTTCCCTCTGCAGGTCATACGCTGGAAGGCTTCATTCTCGCTCCCTTCCTCTCCCTCTTCTCCCCCTTCCTCCTCCTCATAAAGGTCTCCCTCTTCATCTCCACCTCTCCATCACTCTTCTCTCCTCCCCCCTCCTCCGCCTCCTCCTCCGCCATCATTTCTACCTTACCTCCTGGCTCTTCATCTTCCCTCCTTCCTCCTCCCACTCCATTACCCTACATTTCATATCCTTCCCTTCCTTCCTCCTTCATTTTTATACGTTATTTCTTCCTTTACTCCTTTCCCTACTCGCTGGGCTGCACATGGAGAGAGAGAGGGGAAGGAGAGAGCCAGAGAGAGAGAGCGGTAAGTAAGAGCAGAGGAGAGAAGGGAAAGGAGAGAGAATAGAAGGGGAAGGAGAGAGAGAGAGGGCAGGGGGGAAGGGCAGAGGAAAGAGGGGAAAGGAGAGAGAAGAGAAGGGGAAGGAGAGAGAGAGAGAGCAGTAAGTAAGAGCAGAGGAGAGAGGGGAAAGGAGAGAGAATAGAAAGGGAAGGGAGGAGGGCAGGGCAGGGCAGGGCAGGAGGGAAGGGGCACCAATAATACATGAACCTTGCTCTCCTCAGACTGCAGCGTCGTGTCTTGGCTGCAGTGTTTACCTGTGATCATATCGCCCGCCTCGCCTCCTTTATTTTGTGTGCTGGTGTTTGTTCTTTTCTGCGGTGTGTGTGTGTGTGTGTGTGTGTGTGTGTGTGTGTGTGTGTGTGTGTGTGTGTGTGTGTGTGTGTGTGTGTGTGTGTGTGTGTGTGTGTGTGTGTGTGTGTGTGTGTGTGTCTTCTTTGTTTACAGGCTTTGGAGGTACACAATAAACAGCTGACCAGTATGAGTCACGTGACAGGTGCAAACAATACATTAAAAAAAAAACTGAAGAGCAAGAACCACCACCACCACCACCACCACCACCACCACCAACAACAACAACAACAACAACAACAACAACACAACCACCACCACCACCACCACCGCAGCAGTAGCAGGAGCAGGAGGATGTATATAGGGAGCGACGTGTATGCAAAACCACAAATATGAGTCCACGTATTCATATGCACGGGACCGCGAGACCACGAGACCACCAAGAGCTAGCCAGACCAACGAGACTCGCGCGTATGAAATTAGTTGGCAGACCACCGTGGACTTGCCCTCGTTATTACGTGCTCGGCTTCACTACAAGACCCTCCCCTCACCTCCCCGTCCCCTCCCCTCCGTTCTTAAACACTCCGGCGCCCCAGCACACATTTGACAAGGTTTTCGTAGGAGTTTCGGGCATTTCCAGGGGTAATTTATTGACCCTAGTGGTAGTTTGACCCTTCCTCTGCGGCATGAACCTACAAAAACACTCATTAGAATCCGACTGATCTCATTTTTGACCTTTGGAGATAGTTGATGTGAGAGTCGGAACTGTCTAAGAATACCAACCTGAGCTCTAACACCCACAAGGAGCCTCAACACAGTAGCCTTCATCATAGTCCCCATAACTCCTCTTTTTCCCCTCCACGAAAGAATGTTTCCCCTCTCACTCCGCCCATACCTTCCCTCCGCTGCCTCTCTATCGTCCTATATTTCATGCGCTCCTCGTTGGGCTAAAACACGCACCTTCCTCACAGTCTCCAGCCCCGCGACAGCCACTTCCCGTCTCCTACATCCTCCTCCTCCTCCTCCGCCGCCTCCTCCTCCTCGCTTCTCTCTCACTCTCTCTCTCTCGGATTCCTTCACTCTTTCATCTTCCGTTTGGTTACTCTATCCCCTCTAAGTCTCCTTTTCACTGCCTTCCTTCAAAGTGAACTTCCACCTTCACGCCTTCTCCTTCACGTTGGTTTCCTCTTTTATTTCTTTTTCTCTCGTCTCGTTTCTTCTCTTCTATCTTCGTTTTTCTTTAGTTCGAGTCTTCTTTCACCTCCTTCCTTCTTTTAGTTCTGTTTCTCGTCTATTCTCCTCTCTTCTGCCTCTCTTTAAAACGCGTCTTCCTACAACTCCTTTCTTTCTTTAATTCTTTTATTCTCTTAGTCTCTCTCCTCTCCACCCCTTTTTTGGATTTGATTTCCCAGCTTAACGAATTTCATTGTTTCCATCCTCCTTGTTTTATTTTCTTTATTTCCCGTTTCTTCTCTTCCGCCACGTTCTCCCTCCTCTCTCCTTTCTCTAAGTCTTATTTTATTTCTATTCTTATATTTGTTCATTCACCTTTAGGCCTTCTCCTGTTTCCTCTTCCTCTCTTTCTACCTAGTGTTCCTATTCTTCATTTTTTCTCTCTTCTAATTTCTTCTCTTTCTCCAAGTTTTCATTCTCTGTTCTTTTGGAGTTCGCTTTTCATCCTATTTCTTTAACTTGTTCTCCCTTTAATAACTTCTCCTGGGTCCTCTTTCTCTTTGTCTTTGTCTCTTTCCTCTTCCTTTCGTTTATTTTTATTTATTTATTCCTCTTTTTCTCCCCTCTCTTCTCTTCCTCAACTTTTCATTTCTCCCTCTTTTTCTTCTCTTTTCTGTTCCTCAATTTTTCTTCATTTCTTCCTTTTTTCCTCCTCTCTTCTCTTCCTCAACTTTCCTTAATTTCTTTCTTTTTTTATCTTTCTAATCTTCGTCTACTTTTTCTCTCTCTTTCTTCTATCCTCCTCTACTTTCTTTCATTTCTTCCTCCTTCTCTCCTCTTTTTCTCTTCTTTCTCTATCTACTTCTCCACTAACATTTTCTCTGTTTTTCACTATCTCCTTTCCTCCTCTGTTCCTCTTTTCTTCCTCTTTTTCCCCTCTCTCCCTTCCTCCCCAACGGCCTCCCTTGCCTCCCATTCCCCCGGCGAACAACACAACCAGGGCGATTCGAGGGCGAGTGAATCCACCGCCCTCGCCCTCGCCACCAGCACATCTTCCACTTCCCTTCCACTTCCCTTCCACTCTCGTCCCCTCTTCTCCTCCCCTTCCTTTCCCCTCCTGTACTTCGAATAAAAAAAGAGGTTCCAGTGCTTTCAACTCCATCGTAACTTCCCCTTCCCCTAACTCCCGTCACCCCTGCTCTTCACTCCTCCTCTCCCCCTTCCCCTCTCTCTCTCCCCTTGTCTCTCACGGCCATCTTCACCCTCCCTTCCCCTTCCCTTTCCTTTGCTCACCCTCCCCATAAAATTGCTACCTAGTGCAACACACCCGCCTCTTCGCCCTCCTGACCTTCACATAACCCAAATTTCTATCCCCTGCACCCCTTCCATCCTTCCACCCTCGAAAAAATATACATTCTACGCTTCCTACCCCGGTATTACCCCCTCCCGCACCCCTCCGGACACCCCTACGCGCCCTCTTTCTCTCGCTCTCTCGCTCTCCCTCCCCTACATATCCCCTCCATACCTCTATCGTCGTTTTGCAGTGTTGCCAACCTGCACGCACGCCGAACACTGCCCCTCAGGAACCAATGGCCGAGTCCGTCTCCTGCGTGGCGCTGGTAACACTCACCTCGTCCGAAAGCCTAGATGAATGGCCTGGACTAGGGCGGCGCGGGGCGAGGGGTGATGAATATTCAAGCACGGGAGGACAGTCCTTGATGAAGGCACGAGATGAAAGCAATGTATGACTCTTTGTCACCCCCACGCCCACCCACACCCACACCCGCCGCCCGCCGACACCCGGAGCTGACGTCATCCGCCCCGACAATGAAACCGTTCGACGAAAATAAGAGAGGGAGAGAGAGAGGGAGAGAGGAAAAAGAGGGAGATGTAAAGTGCGCGAGAGAGTTTTGGTGTGTTTGAAGTGAAAAATAATCAGATTAAAACACGTCCGGGGCTGTGTGTGCTTGGTTCATGTTAGAATTCGGATGTGTGATTTGAGTCCATTCATTTTTTCCCCTTTCTCTCTCTTCCCCTTCCCTTTACCTCCACCCCCCCCACATCCTGTCCCTTCCTCCTCCGCTCCCTCCGCTCTCCGCCTCTCCCCTCTGTTCCATTTTTCCCTCTCTCTCCTCGCCCAGTTGACTTCTTTAAATAACACACAAAAAAAAAAAATATGCGCATGGCAGAGAAAATTAGTGCTGTGCCGTTGGAAAATTTAATTAAACTGAATTGTATTGATTTTCTTTCAGTTCTGACATGTCTCTTTCTCTCTCTCTCTCTCTCTCTCTCTCTCTCTCTCTCTCTCTCTCTCTAATTCCAGGTCGGGGTGGGATTGCTGTAGGAATGTTCTGATTTGCTGCGAATTTACTGCACATTTGTTCGCTTCCTCAATTCTTCGGGCGGGAATTTCTAACTGTTCGGGTTCGCGTGAAAGAATTCTACGCAAATAATTCCAGCGCCACGCTATGCAATAAGAATATCAGGACGAATTTCGAACGAGGAAGAGGAAAGAGGAAAGGTTAATGAGGAGTCCGGAAAGGCTGGCATAACTTTTTTTCTTACGAGTCGGAGAGCGAATGTATATGTGGCCTTAGATGTGTGAGCGTGTGTGTTCAGGACCCAGAAAAGGAGATTTAGTCGTCATTAAGGTTTGAAATAGATACGCCTGATGCAGAAATGAAGTGCGTGGCGACCAGTACCTAGAAAAGAAGATTTAGTCGGCATAAAGGTCCCGAATGCATATAAGTTTAGTGCAGAGAAAGAAGTGTGTGGCATCCAGTACCCAGAAGAGAAAGATTTAGTCGTCATAAGGGTTTGGAATATATACATTTACTGCAGAAAAAGAAGTGTGTATCGTCCAGCACCCAGAAGAGAAAGATTTAGTCGTCATAAGGGTTTGGAATATATACATCTACTGCAGAATAAGAAGTGTGTATCGTCCAGTACCCAGAAAAGAACTCAGTCGTCATTAGGGCTTGGAATGTATATGTCAAGAGCAGAAAAGAAGCTCAGTTGTCAGTAGGATTTGCCTTTCAGAGGAATGAGGAAGAGGTTTGCATAAGGTTGTTTTGTTGAGTAAAAAGAAAACGCTTCCAAGAGCTTCGTGGAAGGATTTACTCTCCTATTTTTGTACCTCTTGGCAGCGGATGAAGAAGACTATTTATTTTTCCCTCTTTTTTATCATACTAAACCATTCGAGTCATCCACATAAAAATAATGATTGATGATGATGACGATGAGGGTAATGATGCTGAAGTTACCCATTACTATCATTACTATCACTACTTTTAACATCATCAACATCACAGTCATCAGCAACATCAATTTCATCACCACACCGAAAGACCAATATAAAAGTGGCATCCGAGGCATCAAAAACAACGCAAAAAATAACGTAAATATTGAATAAAATGGAGAGATTAATTAAACGAGCAAATAGTAAATTGGAAAAAACTAATATATCACAGCCAGGGCATACACACACACACACACACACACACACACACACACACACACACACACACATACACGCGTCCATCCATCGATTTAGTCTTACATACATCCATAAAACATACAACTAGCCATACATACATACATACATACATGCATACATATATACAGAAGACAGACTCATACATACATATACATCCATAAATATACACAGAGGACAGACAGACAAACAGAAGACAAATTCATACAAAGAAATTCACACACACACACACACACACACACACACACACACACACACACACACACACACACATTCTTACATACACACACATATATACGGAAGACAGACAGACAGACAGACAGACAGAAGACCAATTCGGCTCAAAACACACGGCCGATTTTTCCTCTCTCCTTCCCCTTGTGTTCCCCCTCCACCCCCACCCCCGGCCCACGATTGCGTCACCATCATACGAGAGGGGGGTAATTGGCTCTTTGAAGACCGCTCCGGCGCACTCATCACACACCTGGATGCTAATTAATGAAGACTCTACCTGTTCTCATCGGGGGTCATCATTCTTGCGTGTCTGTGAGTCTGTGTATGTATGTGAGTTTATGTGTGTCTGGGAAGGGTCTTTTTTTTTTTTGTGTGTGTGTGTGTCTGGGAGGGGGTGTTTGTGTGTTTGTGCGTGCGCCATTCAACCAATCAATCATTCTTTCATTCACTCCAAGCTTCATTTCTTCGTAGATTCATTCATTTATTCGATCATCAATTTTTCATCCATTTTGCGAGTCTATTATTCGCTCGTCCTCTTCTTTATCTACCTGTTTTTTTTTCATCATTTATTCAACCATTTATTCTTTCACCTCCTTCATTCATTTCCCTATTCAGTAATCCAATCATTCATGCATTCAGTCAATCAATCAATTCTCTTCTTCATTTGCTCGTTTTTTTTCATTTATTCAGTCTAAATTTTCATCCTCTTCTTCATCTAAGTCTGCTATTTTTTTTCATCTGTTAAACCATTCCTACACTCAGTCAATCAATCAATCATTTATCAATTATCTCAATCAACCCCGTAACCAAACATCCATACATGCACCTCCCTCCCTCCATCTATCCATCCATTCCTCCTCACCCATCTTCATCCATTCATCCATCCATCCATTCCCTCCCTCCCTTCCTTCCTTCCACCATCCCGGATTGTTTAAACGATGGATAATTAACGTGTTTTATGTGTTGAGCCTCTCTGGAAAACAATACACAAGAGATAGATAGATAGATTGATAGATAGATAGATAGAGAGAGAGAGAGAGAGAGAGAGAGAGAGAGAGAGAGAGAGAGAGAGAGAGAGAGAGAGAGAGAGAGAGAGAGAGAGAGAGAGAGAGAGAGAGAGAGAGAGAGAGAGAGAGAGAGAGAGAGAGAGAGAGAGGGAGAGAGAAGAGAGAGATGACTGGCAAAAATAATGAAAAATGTAACAATGAAATTCACGCAAAAACAATAATTTTACCCTCGCATTCGACATGGCGTATGTGAGGGGAGGAACGGGGGGGAGGGGGGGAGGGGAGGAGGAGGAGGAGGAGGGAGAGGGAGGGAGAGAAAAGGTAGCGGAAGGGGAGGGAAAGAGTCACGAGAAAGGGAGAAAGAGGGAGAAGAAAAGAAGGCTACAGAAAAGGGAAAAAGAGAGGGGAGAGAATGGGGGAGAGGAAAAGGAGAAGTGAGAAACAAAACGGAGAACCGGAGGGGGAATACAGAGGGGAGACAAAAAGAAAGACGAATAAGAGAAATACTAGATAAAAGGATGAAAAGGAAACACAGAAAGAGATGGATGGAAGAGAGGGAGGAAAAGAGGGAGACAGACAGGGAGGAAAAGGGAGAGAGGGGAACGGTGAGGGGGATGAAAATAAAGAGACGAATAAGAGACTAGAGAAAACGGTTAGTAAAAGAATGATTGAAAGGGAAACAGATGGAAAGAAGAGAGAGAGAGAGAGAGAGAGAGAGAGAGAGAGAGAGAGAGAGAGAGAGAGAGAGAGAGAGAGAGAGAGAGAGAGAGAGAGAGAGAGAGAGAGAGAGAGAGAGAGAGAGAGAGAGAGAGAGAGAGAGAGAGAGAGAGAGAGAGAGAGAGAGAGGGTGGATGGGTGGACGAGTAACGAAAACAGGAAGGGAGAGAAAGTAATGAAGAGGAGAGGAGGGGAAAAGGCGAGAAGAAAGAGAGGATTAGGAATACAGAGAAGTGGAGAAGGGATAGGAAGGGGGAAAGCTAAGCGAGGATAGAAGAGAGAAAGAAGTGGATGAGGGAGAGAAAGCATAAGAAGAATGGTAGATATGGTAAAGTGTAGAGGGGAGAGTTATACCCGGATGAAAGAGAAAAGAAGGGATGAATCAGAGAGGGAAAAGTGGAGAAGAAAGGGGAGAGATGGTGGAGCGTGGAGAGACAGGAAGTGGCAGACATAGGGTGATGAGAGGGGAGAGGAAGGGGAGAAGAAGTAGAGAGATGGGGAAGAGGGGAGAGAAAGAAAGGGAAGATGAAGTAAAGAGATAGGGAAAAGGAAGGAAAAAATGAGAAAGAGGGGAGATGAAGGGGAGACGAAACAGAGAGATGGAGAAGAAGAAAAAAGAAGACGCGGGTGAGGAAGGGAAGAGGAAATAGATAGATAAGGAGGAGGACAAGGGAGAGAGAATAGAGGATAAGAGAAGGGAGAGGCAGAGAGAAAAGGGAGGATGAAGAAGGGGAAGGGAAAAAGAAAAGGGAGAAGAGGGGAGAGGAAAGGAAAGAGGAAATAGATAGATAGGGAGGAGGACAAGGGAAAGACTAGAGGATGAGAGAAGGGAGAGGTAGAGAGAAAAGAGAGGATGAAGAGGGGGAAGGGGAGAGGGAGTAGATAGATGGGAAGAGAAAAGTCATTAAAAAGAAGAAAGAGGAAGAGAAGATAAAATAGAGAAATGGGAAGGAAGACAAGGGCGAGGCAAGAGGATGAGAGAAGGGAGAGGCATGGGGAGGGAAGGAGAGAGGAAGGGAGGGAAGAGTAGAGATGGGGAGAGGAGGAGGGAGGGGAAAGGGGTGAACGGGGGAAAGGAGAGATGGGGAGAGGAGGGGAGGGAGGGGAAAAGGGGGGAAACGGGGGGAAAAGGAGAGATGGGGAGAGGAGGGGAGGGATGGGTAAAGGGAGGAAAGGAAGGGAGGGAAAGAGTAGAGATGGGGAGAGGAGGGGAGGGATGGGTAAAGGGAGGAAAGGAAGGGAGGGAAACAGTAGAGATGGGGAGAGGAGGGAGGGATGGGAAGGGAGGAAAGGAAGGGAGGAAAAGAGTAGAGATGGGGAGGAGGAGGGATGGGAAAAGGGGGAAAGGAGGAGGGAAAGAGTAGAGATGGGAGAGGAGGGAGGGAGGGAAAGGGAGGAAAGGGAAGGGAGGAAAGAGTAGAGATGGGGAGAGGAGGAGGGAGGGAAAGGGGGAAAGGAAGGAGGGAAAGAGTAGAGATGGGGAGAGGAGGGGAGGGATGGGAAAAGGGACGACAGGAAGGGTGTGAAAGAGTAGAGATGGGAGAGGAGGGAGGGATGGGTAAAGGAGGAAAGGAAGGAGGGAAAAGAGTAGAGATGGGGAGAGGAGGGGAGGGAGGGGAAAAGGGGGGAAAGGAAGGGGAAAGAGTAGAGATGGGGAGAGGAGGGGAGGGAAGGGTAAGGAGGAAAGGAAGGAGGGAAAGTAGAGATGGGGAGAGGGAGGGAGGGAAGGGGAGATGGGGAGAGGAGGGAGGGAGGGGAAAAGGGGGGAAAGGGAGGGGAAAGAGTAGAGATGGGGAGAGGAGGGGAGGGGGGGGAAAAGGGGGGAAAGGGAGGGGAAAGATTAGAGATGGGGAGAGGAGGGGAGGGATGGGTAAAGGGAGGAAAGGAAGGGAGGGAAAGAGTAGAGATGGGGAGAGGAGGGGAGGAAGGGGAAAAGGGGGGACTGGGAGGGGAAGGTTCACTGAAAATTTGATGGCACAATTAATCAAAGTCACCCCACGAGTCTCTGGTGAAAAAATTTGCCAAGTTTTTTTTAATTATTTTTAAACATAAATTCGCATACACTATTTGACCGCACGTAAAAAAATAGTTAAAAAGTACCACCGCCGTATCATCCTATGTATATTTCATTTATTTATTCTTTTTTTTTAGCTTTTTTTTTTTTTTTTGGCCTCGTCCTCGGAAGGGTTTCTACATTTATACATTTCGTTCATGCATGATTATCTTTTTTTTTTTTTTCTTTTTTATCGCAGTCGGTCGGTCGGTCAGTCGGTTGGTCGGCCGCGGCTTTAATGTTATATTTTTTTACGGATGTCTTTTCATACTTTTGCATCATTTCACTTTCAAGCTGACTGTGTGTGTGTATGTATGTGTGTGTGTGTGTGTGTGTGTGTGTGTGTGTGTGTGTGTGTGTGTGTGTGTGAGTATGTGTGTGAAAACCTCACGCTCACTCGCTCTCTATTTCACTCACACACACACACACACACACACACACACACACACACACACACACACACACACACACACACACACGATTTCCACTTCGCTTCAAATCGGTTTCACAATAATAATAATAATAATAATAATAATAATAATAATAATAATAATAATAATAATAATAATAATAATAATAATAATAATAATAATAATAATAATAATAATAATAATAATAATAATAATAATAGTAATAACAACTGCAGCAATGACAAATATTCGCGAAACTGTGTTTACGAATGCATAATATATTTATTTCAATAAATGTTTTACGATTCAATATTGACGAAGCGAAAGCGAGAGAGAGAGAGAGAGAGAGAGAGAGAGAGAGAGAGAGAGAGAGAGAGAGAGAGAGAGAGAGAGAGAGAGAGAGAGAGAGAGAGAGAGAGAGATGATGATGCGATGACGAAGAAAGGAGAGAAAGGAATGGAATAAATATAGGAGGAGACAAAGAGGAGGAGGAGGAGGAGGAGGAGGAGGATAGAGAGAGAGATCCTCCACACAGAGAAATCCACACATTATCCAGAGAGAGAGAGAGTCAGAGAGGATTTTCCCGAGTGTAGTATTTCACTCCGAGGGGATTTCCCTTTTTCATGCACCTGTCCTTTATTCATCACCTGAGCTCCCTGTATCAGCGAGTACCGGCTTTTGTTCTCTTTTTATTCCGTTTTCTTTTTCTCCACCAGCTTTGTCATTCGGCTAATACTCGGATCAGTTATAGATTATTGAGGTGTAATTACAGATCTTCTCTCTTTTTTTTTTTCTTACTCTGGGTCGTGTTGAGACTGTGTGTGTGTGTGAGGAAATGTAATAATACACAATAGCGATACGTGGGTTCGTCCGGCGAGCGATCTCTGGGTCTTTCTGTGTGATACTGTGATGACATGCGGGTTGAAGTACGCAGAATCCTTGCAATCCTAACGGGAGACTGCTTTATTAATATTTTGTGATCCTGTGACGAGAGAGAGAGAGAGAGGAGCAATTTATATAACTCCCTTACTATAGTCACGTACAGTCCGAATCTTTTTTTTTATTTAAGGTACAGATTTTTTTACAGTAAAGGAGGCAGATCAAGGGCCAAAAAAAAAAATAACAATGAGAAAAAAAAAGCCCACTAATCACTAACACTATAACAAAGAACAAAGAGTTTAGAAGAGTGGCCGAACGAAATACGTGTCATTTTTTTTCTACTTAATGCTAACAGGTGACTGAGTATAGATTTTTTGATCCTGTGACGAGAGAGAGAGACAGAGAGAGACAGAGACAGAGACAGAGAGAGAGAGAGAGAGAGAGAGAGAGAGAGAGAGAGAGAGAGAGAGAGAGAGAGAGAGAGAGAGAGAGAGAGAGAGAGAGAGAGAGAGAGAGAGAGAGAGAGAGAGAGAGAATATATACAACTCTCTGCTGACTACGTACGATATTTTTTTTAATCTAAAGTACTGATACACTTCTTTTTTTAATCCTAACGGCAGCTGCTTTAGTATTCTGTGATCCTGTGACGAGAGAGAGAGAAAAACTGGAGCAATTTACACGACTCCTTTCCATAGCTAGGTACGAGTCTTTTATATTTAGAGTACAGATAAGCCTTAGTCATTTTTTTTAATCCTAACGGGCAGCTGAGTTTTATCTTTTGTGATCCCGTGACGAGAGAAAAAGAGAAATAGGAGGCAATTTATGCAACTCCCTTCCTAGCTACGGACAAATCTATTTTTATTTGAAGTACAGATACGCTTTATTTTTTACATGAATGCAACGTGAACGGTGAATGTGTGATGAAATGTTATGACGGTGATGATGGTATATTGAATGAAGGTGAGACTGTATGAAGATGATGTGGTGAAAAATATATATGAGTGAATACGACGAAGGACAGTAGAATATGATGAATGAAGGTGAGATTGGACAAAGATAATGAGCTGAGGAAAGGAGATACGTCTATAAAAATTAAGGAAATCGTGGCATAATGAAAAAACGAACACAAGTGACTCTGAATAACTATAGGAAACACGATTATGAAAGTGAAGAAGGGGCGATGAATGAAGATATAACTAAGAATGAGAGAATTAGGTGGCAGTAAGGATAAAAGCGTGAAAATGAGGAAGAAATAGAGCAGTATGGCGGCGAAGCGAAGTATATGAGATGACTGAGAGTGAGAGAATGACGTAGCTGTGAAGAGAGAAGCATGAAAATGAGAAAGGAAGCTTGAAAATGTTTAACAGCGAACCGAACGAAGAGAATGACAACAGGGAAGGGATGAGGATATAACATACAGACCAGGGAGTGAATATACATGTGAAAGCGAGAAACATAACGTATATCAGGCGAATAACTACACTAAAGCTACGTAATAACAAGCACAGGTGTATATCGAAGAACAAAGAGACAGGTGAGAGAGACAGCAAGGGATGGAAGACTGATTAGCAGGATTGAAGAAGGATCGTAACCCTGAATAATCGGAGTCAAGCAAAGCAGGAACGAGCGACGGTGTGTGGCGATACGTTAATAGGTGTCAGGTGAGCGGAAATGAGTGGCGTGAGGCGTAGCACAAAGGTAAGAGCGAATAAAATGAAAATTAGTGCGCGTCGGGAGAAGGAGGAAGAGGCGGCGGCAGGCGACATTGAGTTAGAACATGGCAAACACTTCAGGAGGAGAGGAAGAGCACTGAAGCGGAATGAATAGCGATGCGAAGGAATACAAGTCTGGAGAGGAGGAAGAAGAGGAAGGGAGAGGAAGGGAGGAGGAAGAGGGAGAGGAGGAGGAAGGGGAGAGGGAATAAACAAGCTGAAAACTACATCACAACGAGAGAGAGAGAGAGAGAGAGAGAGAGAGAGAGAGAGAGAGAGAGAGAGAGAGAGAGAGAGAGAGAGAGAGAGAGAGAGAGAGAGAGAGAGAGAGAGAGAGAGAGAGAGAGAGAGAGAGAGAGAGAGAGAGAGAGAGAGAGAGAGAGAGAGAGAGAGAGAGAGAGAGAGAGAGAGAGAGAGAGAGAAAGGAGGAGGGAGAACATAACGCCATGATGAGTGAGGGGGAAAGAGGAAGGAGGGAAGGGAAAGGAGAGGAAGAGAGAGAAGGAGAAAAGTGAGATAAGATAAATATACTGCAAGCTACATAACAACGAGAAAGAGATAAAGAGACCAGACGAATGTAATGCAAAGACGGAAGAAGGGGTAGAAGGGGAAGGAGGGAGGGTAAGGGAGAGGAATTGAGAGGAAGGAAGAGAAGACGAAAAGGGAGAGGAGATGGATATTCTGAAAACAACATAACATTACAACGAGAAAGGGAGATAAAGAGAGCAGGGAAAGGTAATGCAAAGATGGAGGATGGAAGAAGGGTGGGAGGGAAAGGGAGACGAAGGGAGACGAAAAGGTAGATAAGATATATATATACTGAACACTAGATAACAACGAAAAAGAGAAAGAAAGAAAGAAAGCTGGGTCAGGGGTGGGAGGGATGGAGGGACGGAGAGAAGGAGGGAAATGATGAGAGGAGGAAGAGAGGGAGGGACAGCAAGGGAGAGGAAGGGGAGAGGCCATTCGACAGACATCCTAGGACACAATCACACTCAAGGATAATGCTGGCTTATCGCAGACATGCTCGTCAATCCGCGCGAGTTATGATAATCTCGGAGTAATCCCCGTCACGTGTCCCGCCCAGCTCCATTCCGGCGTCGTGTGCGTGTGTGTGTGTGTGTGTGTGTGTGAGTTCAGAGTGAGGTGCGTGGAGTGTTGATTGCTGTGAAGGTGTGTGAAAAGTTGACAGGTTCATTCAGTTTTTTTTTTTGTGTGTGTGCGCTGGTGATGAGTATGACGATGATGATGGAAATGATGGCAGATAATGATGATAGACAAAAATGATGATGATGATAATGAGGCTAATGATGTTGTTGATACTAATGGTGATGATGATGATGAGGAGGAGGAGGAGGAGGATAATGATGACAACAAAAAATAATAATAGTAATAATAACAATAATAATAATAATAATAATAATAATAATAATAATAATAATAATAATAATAATAATAATAATAATAATAATAATAATAATAATAATAATAATAAATAATAATAATAATAAAATAAATACACAATGGTTTAAATTTACATACTTGTTGTAAACCTCAAAAAATGATCACACACACACACACACACACACACACACACACACACACACACACACACACACACACACACACACACACACACACACACACACGAACACACACTTTTTAACTAAGTTGTCAGTTAGAGAAGAAACATTAATTTTCGCCGCACCTCGGGGAAGAATAAAAAAAATATAAAAATGAAAATAAATGACAGGAGCCCTTAATTTTCCGTCCCTTTCCTGTCCATCAAGGGTCTAAGGAGTACGGTTCTCTCTCTCTCTGTTTTCCT
This sequence comes from Eriocheir sinensis, assembly GCF_024679095.1. NCBI lineage: Eukaryota > Metazoa > Arthropoda > Malacostraca > Decapoda > Varunidae > Eriocheir > Eriocheir sinensis. The sequence goes on from NC_066563.1 coordinate 919,688, forward strand.
CCATAACTCTTTACTATCCATCCTTCTTCCTCTCCTTCCTTCCTCCATTCCTCTCTCTCGCCCCTTCCATCCTTCCTTCCTTCCCTCCTTCCTTCCTTTCTGCTTTACCTCTTTCCTTTAACCAATGTCGCCCTCGTGGGTCATATATCGCCCTCTGTTTATATCGATATTCCTCTCTCTCTAATCCCTTTCCTCCTCCTCCTCCTCTTCCTCCTCCTCCTGCTGTGTCCGTCTTCCCTCTGTATAGTTATCCTTTCCCTTCCCTTCTCTTCCCTTCGCTTCGTCTCTCTCTCTCTCTCCCTCCCCTTCTCATTTTTTTATAATTCTTTCCTCTTCTTCTCGTCTCCTGTTTCATCCTCATTGTTCTCTTCATCCATATTTATTCTGACGTCTCTCTCTCTCTCTCTCTCTCTCTCCTTCCCCCTCCTTCATTTATTATTCTTTTCCCTTGCACTATTTTTTTTAACTTTCCTTCCTCCTCCTCCTCCTCCTCTTTCTCCTCCTCGTTGTTGTGTTATTTTTTACTCCTCTTCCTCCTCCTCCTCCTCCTCCTCATCCTCATCTACTTCCTTCTATTTTTGTCTCCTCACTCCACCACCGTCTGTTCCTCCTCCTCCGCTTCTTTCTTTCCTTCTTTCTCCAATGTTTTATTTTTCTCCTTTTCTTTATGTAACATTTTCTTTTTTGCCACACACACACACACACACACACACACACACACACACACACACCTTCTCTCCCTCCATATACCATTCCCCTACACTTCCCTTTCCTTGCCCCTGTACGCTCCGGTTCTCCCCTCCCCTCGCCCCCCTCTCCTCCCCTTCCCCTTCCCTCTTTCCGTCTCCCCTCGGCTCCCCTTCCAGGCCCCTTCCCTCCTCTCCTTTCCTTTCTCCACTTCCCCAAACTAATGCATCCTGCCACCATATCCCGTTCGCTGCAATAACAGAAGCGATGCACCAGTGGGAAGCGAAGGGAGGGGAAAAGAGAGAGAGAGAGAGAGAGAGAGAGAGAGAGAGAGAGAGAGAGAGAGAGAGAGAGAGAAGGGAGGGATAGGGGGAAAAGGGAGAGAAAGGGTGAAAAATGAGATTGAGATTGTCCCCTCCCAATCTCTCTCTCTCTCTCTCTCTCTCACTTTGTCTTCTTGTTTCCCATCTCTGTTGCGATCTAAGATTACACTCAGAATAATTTAACTTGTTATTATTTTATTATTAGTAGTAGTAGTATTATATTTAGCAGTAGTAGTTGTGGTGATGGTGGTGGTGGTGGTAGTGATGCTGGTAGTAGTAGTAGTAGTAGTAGTAGTAGTATCTGAAGTAGTAACAGTGCTTTAACAAACACTACAACATTTTTACAATAAACAAAAGCAACAAAAACTACTCACAACTACTACTACTACTACTACTACTTATACTCTTGTTGCTGTCTCTGTTGCTGCTGTTGCTGTTACTGTTGTCGTTGTCTTTGTTGTTGGCGTAACTGTAATTTATTAATCCATTAAAAATTTAAAACAACGTATATATATTCCATCGCCGGCTGCACAGTTCGCCCCGCAAAACAATTTACTTTTTTTTTTCAATGTTTGCCAGACAGGAATTATATGCAAAAAGTATCAACAATAAATATCGAGCTCAAAATAACTCTGTCAGACGCGATATGCAGCGAGCCGCCATGATTCTTCTGACGTCACACTGGAGCTGGCCAATGACGGGGCGTGATGGGTGTGACGTCACTGGGGTATGGGCTAATAGGGTGGCCTGATTGGTGAAACGTCAGACTGAAGTTGACCAATGATGTGTGTTGACGGGTGTGACGCCATACTTGTGTCATAACCAGTCATATCGGTTGATTGGTTTTTGACAGAATATTATATGAGTTAGTTACTTTGGCAATTACACTTATAAATGAACGATTACTTTGAATATTGATTTTTTGAATACGCGAATACTTGGACCATTACACTTTTACGTAAGGGACTATTTTGACAATTACCGATCTTAAATGAGTGATTACAATGACAATTACATATTTCAGCGAGCGATTACTCTGACAATTACACTTCTTAATGAGTTTCTTACTTTTAAAATCACACTTCTAAAAGATAAATTACCTTGACAATTACATCTTTATAATTTCGATTACTTTGAGAATTACACTTTAAAATGAATGATTACTTTGACGGTTATTATTAAGTGAATCAATTACTTTAACCAATACACAAATAAACGAGTACATTTCTAAGAGTATTACATCATATGAGTCGATTCCTTTTCCTTTCACAAAAGACTTTTAAAAATGCATAAGTTACACAATTACGCGAACAGATTACCTCGTCGCCAAGTTCCCTCAATGGAGTCCTTCTTATAAGCCTCTTGCGGGACCGAAATAGCGATAAAGTAGCAAACTGGCGTTGCTATAAAAAGGTAATCACAGACTCCCAAAGAAACTCGGCTCATTACGGAGGATTTTACGAATATGAACGTAACTCATTAAAAATTGTGTGTGTGTGTGTGTGTGGGTGGGTGGGTGAGAGAGAGAGAGAGAGAGAGAGAGAGAGAGAGAGAGAGAGAGAGAGAGAGAGAGAGAGAGAGAGAGAGAGAGAGAGAGAGAGAGAGAGAGAGAGAGAGAGAGAGAGAGAGAGAGAGAGAGAGAGAGAGAGAGAGGAAACCATATCTTTCATTAAACATGCTCCACATATTCCCCCTCCTCCTCCTCCTCCTCCTCCTCCTTTTCCTTGGACGGATGGGAAATTAAATTAGGCGGACAAGGTATGCCAAGGTAGATAAATAGCTCCCAGGAGATGAAATAATTAAAATGGAAAAGGACGGAGAGGTATACAAATATGTGCACCCAAACACACACACACACACACACACACACACACACACACACACACACACACACACACACACACACACACACACATAAAAGAAACCATGTAATTATTTTTGAATCGACGAAACACATGTATTCACACACACACACACACACACACACACACACACACACACACTCCAGCATATACCAACACAAAGTCATAGGAAAAACGATCAAACAGTATTATTGACGATGCCTTACAATCAACATGTGGCCATCGACAAACAAATAAGCAGCCACAATAACAACAATAACAACAACAACAACAACAGCACCATCACCCCCCCAATCAACAACAGCACCAACACAAACAACAACAACAACAACAAGTAATCAAGCAGCCATAACAACAACGACATCAATAACAACATCATCGCTAACAAGATCAACAGTGACAACAACAACAACAACAACAACAACTTTACAGAAAAAAAAGAACATACAGTACCAACACTAATTGACACACAAAAAACATCCATTAATATTAATTCTGCTATATCTACAACAACAACAACAACAACAACCACTACTACTACTACTACTACTACTACTACTACTACTACTACTACTACTACTCTCAATGCAACTAAAACATAGCACTTAAAGCTGACCTAAAATTCGACGGTGATGGTCACTTGTTTTTCCTGTGTGAGCGCGTGTGTGTACGTCTGTGTGTGTACGTGTGTGTGTGTGTGTGTGTGTGTGTGTGTGTGTGTGTGTGTGTGTGTGTGCGCGTCAGTCATGAATTCCACACTTTTTTTCCTTACTCTCTCTCTCTCTCTCTCTCTCTCTCTCTCGTTTTCCTCCTTCCCTCCATCCCTCATGCCACGGTTTCCTCCAGGAGATAGCACGGTGGAATGATGTGCTTCCTCCAGCCTCGCCTCCCCTCCCTTTTCTCTCCCTCTCTCCCTCCCGCATGCGACACTCTCTCCCTCCCTCCCTCCCTCGCAGTGCCTTCTGAGAGTGGCACTTCCTTTGTTTCTCTCCCCTCTTTCTCCCCTCCTTCCCTCCATCCCGCCAGCACTAACCCGCACAATGCCTCCCTCCCATCTTGTCACCACCACCATTGCAATCACCACCACCATCACCACCACACGTGAACTACTACCATCACCACTACTACTACTATTACCACTACTACTACCATCGTCTCCACTAATACTATCACGTGAAATAATGACAACAACAACAAATACATACCAAAGAGTCAAAACAAACACAGGAATAATAAAATGAGATGTTGCTGGTAGTAGTAGTAGTAGTAGTAGTAGTAGTAATAGTAGTAGTAGTAGTAGTAAAAGCATCAGTATACCGTCCATCAGTCATAAAAACAGCACTAATAAAAGAAGTATTTCCGTACACAGCATTTATAGGCCTACCTACTTTCATCTAAAAATTCGGAATATATATTTTTACTACTTTTTCCGGCCATCCTTCCGTTTCGAGTCATATTTTTTCCTTCCAGCCTCTCTTACCCCCCCCTCCCTCCCTCCTCTCCTTTTCCTCCCTCTAACTCGTCTCTCCCTCCTTTCCCTTCCAGCCTCTCTCACAACCCCCTCCCTTCCTCCTCTTCTTTCCCTTCCAGCCTCCCTCACAACCCCCTCCCTTCCTCCTCTCCTTTCCCTTCCAGCCTCCCTCACAACCCCCTCCCTCCCTCCTCTCCTTTTCCTCCCTCTAACTCGTCTCTCCCTCCTTTCCCTTCCAGCCCCTCCCTTCCTCCTCTCCTTTTCCTCCCTCTAACTCGTCTCTCCCTCCTTCCCTCCCTTCCTCCTCTCCTTTTCCCCACTCTAACTCGTCCCTCCTTCCTTCCCTCACTCCCTTATGTCTCGTTTACTCCCCAACCTCCTTCTCTCCTTTCCTCACTCCCTTTCCTTCCTATAATTCGTCTCTTAAGTCTGTCTCTCACTTCTTTATCCTTCCTTTATTCCCCCTCCCTTCCTCCCTTCTTCATCTCCCTACTCCCTTCCCTTCCTCTAACTCTTCGCTTCGTCCTTTCCTGACTCCCTTTCATCTTCTCTCACTAATCTATCTTACTCTCTCACTCTCTCTCTTTTTAATTCACTGACCACTAACTCTCTCCTCACCTCTCGTTCAGCCACTTCTCCTTCCTCCTCTAACTTTCACTCTCTAACTCAGTGACCTCTAACTCTATCGCTCTCTCACCTCTCCTTCACTTACAACTCCCTCATACTCTCACTCTCTTTAACTCAATGACCTCTACCTCTCTCAGTCCCCTGGCTTAGCGTTTACTACTCTCTCTCTCTCTCTCTCTCTCTCTCTCTCTCGCCTTATCCCAGTATCATCGCCTTCCCGGATGTCACACAAACAAAGACTCAGGAAGCTAATACATCGGCGTACAGCTCTGAGCGTACTGAAGAGCCTAGCGTATGTCTATCTAGCAAAGAGGGATTAGTACTACTACTACTACCATTACTGCTACTACTACTACTACTACTACTACTACTACAACTACTACATCGATATTTTCAAGCTGACTTCTCTTCTGAACTTACTAATTGCACTCGACTTTCTACTCTAGCTCATCCCTATACTATCCAAATCCCTTATGCAAGAGTTAACTAGTATCTTCATTCTTCCATTCCTTTCACTGGTAAGCTCTACTACTGCTACTACTACCACTACTACTACTACTACTACTACTACTACTAAGCTGCTGTTAATATCACGCTTTCTCATAATAATAATTGTAATAATAATAATAATAATAATAGAAGTAAAAAATAATGATAATAAACTTACACCAACACCAAAATTAAATGCATCTATAAGGAATGGGGAAGTGCAGATAGAGAGAGAGGAAAATATATAAACAGATAGACAAAAAGAAATAGAAAAATAAGAAAATTGGGGAGGGGAAAACATATGAACAGATAGTGAAAAAGAAATAGAAAAATAAGAAAATTGGGGAGAGGAAAACATATGAACAGATAGACAAAAAGAAATAGAGAAATAAGAAAATTGGGGAGAGGAAAACATATGAACAGATAGACAAAAAGAAATAGAAAAATAAGAAAATTGGGGAGAGGAAAACATATGAACAGATAGACAAAAAGAAATAGAGAAATAAGAAAATTGGGGAGAGGAAAACATATGAACAGATAGACAAAAAGAAATAGAAAAATAAGAAAATTGGGGAGAGGAAAATATAATGAACAGATAGAGAAAATAAATAGAAAAATAAGAAAATTGGAGAGAGGAAAACATATGAACAGATAGAGAAAATAAATAGAAAAATAAGAAAATTGAAGAGAGGAAAACATATGAACAGATAGAGAAAATAAATAGAGAAATAAGAAAATTGGAGAGAGGAAAACATAAGAACAGATAGACAAAAATAAATAGAGAAATAAGAAAATTGGAAGACTTTAGGGAAATTCGAGCGGAATGAAGGTAATTTTTAATGGGTGCCGTGATTGGGGTCTCTCATTGGCCGTGAATCATTAACAACCCGGCGGCGCACACTCAAACTTTAAAACGTGCGATGTTGTAAAAATAAAAATACAGAGACCCAGATGAATATTTTCGGTGATATGGTTAACTTTTTATGGCCTATTTTTCTTTCTCTTTTCTCTATCTATCTATCTTTATCCATCTATCTTTATCTATCAGTTATTCAATCTATCAAATAAACGAAACGATCATTGACTCTCATTAACTTTATCAATTACAACCTTTTTCCCTCTATCTATCTATCTATCTATATGCCTCCCTATCTATTTATCTATCTCTATCTATCTCAGTTATTTAATCTTCCAATATAAATTAAACGATCATTGCCTTTCATTAACTATCAATCATTGCCTTTTTCTTTCATTCTTTACCTCTATTCATCTATCTATCTATCTATCTATCTATCTATCTATATCTATCAGGCATTTAATCTATCAATATAAAACAGACAATCATTCAATCTGTCTTTTTTGTTTATTTATTTTCTCTCAATCTATTTATATCTACTTAAAATTTAACTCTCTCTCTCTCTCTCTCTCTCTCTCTCTCTCTCTTTTCCTCCCCTCTTCGTAATTTCCTCTCATTATCTTGACTGTCCTTTGTCTCTGCCCATCCTTCCTTCCGTTAATCTTCCACCTCTCCTCCTCCTCCTCCTCTTCCTCTTCTTTGTCCTCCTACTCCTCCTCCTCTCCTCCTCCTCCTCCTTCTCCTTTTACCTAACTTCAGTTCCTTTTTATTCCATTTTTCATATTTTGTTTATGGTTATTCTCTCTCTCTCTCTCTCTCTCTCTCTCTCTCTCTCTCTCTCTCTCTCTCTCTCTGTGTGTGTGTGTGTGTGTGTGTGTTAATCCCTCTCTAAATTCACGTATCTCCTTAGCTATGTATCACTCGTCACTCTAACTCACTACTTTAATTCCTTCACAATGGACCACTTCCCTCTCTCTCTTTCTCTCCCTTCCTCTCTTTCTCTTCCCACGCCCTAGCCTTTGTAGCTCTCCCTCTACGCGCCCTGTCTTTCTTTCTTTCTTTCCCTAACTCTCTCTCTCTCTGTGGCTCTCTCTCTCTCCCCTTTCCCTCTTTTATTCGCTCTCACTCCCAAGTCATAATTTATTCCCCCTCTGCTTTCCTCTTTATCCCGGGTAACAAATGGTGTCGGGTTTTGCTGCAAGAAACCGAACAAAACAGGAATAACACGATACGGGGTAGGATAAGGCGAGGAACATGCAGTGCTGTCTGTTTTAGAAGATGTGCGCGAGGCCTACTTTCCGTCAGCCCTGGGCACATCGTATCCTCAAACACATCGCCTCCCAAGCGCACACATTTGACAAGGCTTTCGTAGTAGATAAGCCTTTCTAAGTATAGTTTTATGATCCTGGTAGTAGTTTGATCATTCTTCTGCGCCATGAACGTGGAAAAAACACTCATTAGAACTCCATTAATCTACTTTCTAGCCTTTGAAAGTAGTTGATGTGAGATGGGGAAGCGACTGGGAATACCAACACTGGGCCACGTTCACTTAGGTTCGTATTATAAGACATTTCGCCGCCCAAGAACACATATTTGACAAGGCTTTCGTAGGAGTTGTGGGCACTTCCAGGAGTAGTTTTATGACCCTGGTGGTAGTTTGAGCCTTCCTCTGTACCTTGAGCCTAAAGAAACACTCATTAGAACCTGACTGACCCACTATTTGACCTTTAGAAATAGGTGATGTGTGAAGCGAAAGTCTCTCATAATACCAGCCAGACACATCCGGCTCAAACAACAACACAGAGGAGATGAGTAGGGTGTTATTAAGTGTTTTTTCGCATTCACGATACAGCAGAAGCCTTATCAAACTATCACTAGGCTTATAACACTACCCATGGAAACACTAACATAGACAACCTTCAGTCTACGAAAGTACTAGTGAGGGTGGGTGTGTTTGCCCCAAAATGTGGGAGAATATGGGTCCTGGGTACGTTTTAAGTGCGGTGGCGTGCGATTTCACCGGCCAGGATGTTCTGTTGGTGGTACTACTTTTCTTTGGGTCAGTGGTGGTGGTGGTGGTGGTGGTTCGTGTGTTCCCTGCGGTTTGAGCTTGCTGTCTTTCTTTCTATCTTTCTATGATGTCCACGTGAGTGTTATTTTTTCCTTTTTTGTGTTGTTGTTTTTTTACTGTGTTGCGCCTCGTGTTCCTGTTCCAATTTGATTTGTGTTGTTTGTCTTGCTTGTTTTGCCGGCTCGGGTTGGTCTTCTGTACTTTTTTTCTTATCCTCTCTCTCTCTCTCTCTCTCTCTCTCTCTCTCTCTCTCTCTCTTGGGGTATGTTAGGTCCTTTTCTGTTCTTTTCAAGGATTTCCGAGTTCAGTGTTGCGTGAAAATCCCACCGTGAAGTGTTGCATTGTGTCGTGTGCTATTCCTGTGCCAATTACTGTTGTATGTATGTGCTGGGCGCCGTTCGTGTTGTGTTGCATCGCATTATAATACTCCCGAGATTCCGTGCTCCCTTGAGTGTTGCTATCTTGTGTGTTTCTTCCAGTGTTGTTGCAAGAAATCGGACCCATGTAAGCCTCGGATGGTGTTGTGTTGGGTAGTGTTGCTGGAATATCTAGGGGCGATTCGAGTGTTTCTGATTCTTCCCTTAGCTGTGTTGCGTCGTTTTGCTGGAATATCTGAGGCGACTTGAGTGTTTCTGGTTCTTCCCTTGGCTGTGTTGCGTCGTGTTGTTGGAATACTATCTGGGGCGACTTGAGTGTTTCTGGTTCTTCCCTTGGTTGTGTTGCTGCGTTATATTATTTTGTGTTGCATGAAGTTCTTGCTACTTTATGTTTGTTTGTTTCAGTTGCATCTATGAATTTCTGGTTGTTTGTTTTTCTTGTTTTGCTTTTTATGTGATACTTTGTGTTTCGTTCACGTGTTATATTTTTGAGTTGCTTCCTAGTGTTGTCAATGTTTCATTCTCGTTTTTCTTTCTTGTTTTCCTCTCGTGAGTTTTGCTTCCGTGTTCTATTTTGTGTTTCTTCCATCTGTTATATCCTTCATTTGCTCTCTTGTGTTGCTTTCTTGTATTTCTTTCTTGTTTTCCTTTCGTGAGGTTTGCTTCCATGTTCTATTTTGTGTTTCTTCCAACTGTTATAACCTTCATTTGCTCTCTTGTGGCGCTCATGTGTTGCTTTCTTATATTTCTTTCTTGTTTTCCTTTCGTGAGTGTTGCCTCCATGTCCTTCATTGTGTTTCTTCCTCTACTTGCTTCCTTGTGTTGCTCGTGTGTTTCTTCCGTTCCTTTCATTTGCTCTTCCTAACCTTCCTCCACTGTGTTCCCAATTCAAGTGTTTCCGTTTTCCCTCTAATGTTGTTCGGGTGTACTATTTTTTAATCTCAGTGTGTCATTTCCATGTGTTGCTCCAAGATCCCCCTCCTTGCCTTGCATATTTTCTCTGTGTTTCTTATCTTTTCCTAGTTGTCCTTCATTCTATCTTAATCTTCTGTTGTTACCTGTTCTTAAGATGTTCCTTCTTAGCACTGTTCTTTGTTCTTCTTCCTTGAATTGCCACTTTCCTCAATGCATTTTCTATTTAAGTTCCTCCTTGTCTTCCATCGTTCTCTTCTTTCTTCTTCTGATTCCTCTTATTCTTGTGTTCCTCAGTGTGCCATCTCCTTGTAATGATTCTTTTTATTTCTTTATCTTCCTTTCTTCCCTCTTTCTGACTCTTTTCTATAATGCTTATGTTCTTTAATGAGTTCTCTCCTTCAAGTTCTTCCTCGTCTATCCTCAAGTCCTTCTGGTGTTGATCCTTCCCGTCCCCCATCCTCCTTCATTACCTTCATGCAGGGTCCTTTACTTCTGTTTACTCGTTCAACAGTTCCTCTTCATCTTTGCTCCATAGCGTTCCCTCCTGTTCCATCCTTGAGTTCCTCCGTAATGCTCCTCTCTCTGTTCTTTAGTCTTCCCTCCTTCTGTTCTTTCCTTGTGTTCCCTTCTCGTGTTCCTCCCTTGTGTTCGCTCCTTCTGTTCTTCCCTTGTGTTCCCTTCTCGTGTTCCTAACTTAGTGTTCCCTCCTTCTGTTCCACTTGTGTTCCCTTCTCGTGTTCCTCCCTTCTGTTCCGTCCTTCTGTTCTTCCCTTGAGTTCCCTTCTCGTGTTCCTTCCTTGTGATCCCTCCTTGCGTTCCTTCCTTGTGTTCCCTCCCTGTGCCGGTTCCTTGTGTAGCGGAGAGCTGATAATAGGTTGCCCGTCTTCTTCCCCTCATCACACGCCCCTCGCGGCCCTGATGGACGACGCGGATCTAATGCGTGTAGGGGGCGTGATTAAGCGTCTCGAGGGGGCGGTGGTCGAGGTCATGACTGCTGCATGGATAAAGGTCATCGTGGATTCTTCTGTTACTGTGCTAACCTTGAACTGACCTTAGAAGAACACGAGCTAATGGATGGCTTCTCACCCCATCCCTCACCCTTCCGCTCCCTTCCCTGTCCTTCCCTTTACGCTCCCTCGCCCCGCCTGGCCGAGGGAACATGACCCGGTTTTAGTTCCGTGAATAGTAATGAGTGTTCAGCTGTGCACGGAGGAAACTTGTCCTCTTACTGTTTGGGATGCGGGTGAGAGTAAGGAACTGTGCTAATGCCATTATTATGATCACTTTTGTTACTACTACTACTACTACTACTACTACTACTACTACTACTACTATTACTGCTACTACTACTACTACCGTTGCTGCTTCTGCTACTTCTGTTACTAGGGCTGGGGCTGCTGCTGTTGTTCCTAAAAGCTCAATTGCAACCACCACAAAAACAGCTAAAACAAAAACGGCAACAACAAAAACAACACGAGAGCCACAACCCTTATGCATCACACAGAAAAGGAAACCCGCGATGGTATATCAGAGAAGATGGTATATAAGAGAAGATGGCGCCACTATAAACACTTGCCTGCGCCATTACGGGCTGGGGCCGAATACCATCCAGGCCCCTCAAGCAAGCCTACCGACGCAATAGGCGGACACGTAAAAAAAAATATATATATAGTAGTCATTGTCACCAGGCCGTACACAGGCTCGGCAAGACACATCACAGGTACTACAGAGTGTGTGTGTAGAAGGGGGGATGAGTGTGTGTGTGCGTGTGTGTGCGTGGTGGTACTCACCGGCGATGCTACCCACGGGGATGGAGGTGGAGGGTAGGGGACGCCTTGCAAGGAAAGCGGAACGTACCTGTGGGTGAGACACGCGTTAACAGGTGTTTGTATGGCGGAGACAATGAAATAGCCTTCGCATTCTGTGTTTGGCACTTAATATAAATAAATAAATATATACGTAGATACTAATCAACTATATATATTAGCTTACGTCCGGGAAAAAAAAAAGTAATCAACCCACTGCCAATTGCATTCAGAGGGAGGCAGATTTTTTTTCACTCTTTTTCCTGCCTCCAATAGATGTGTGTGTTTGTTTGTGTGTGTGTGTGTGTGTGTGTGTGTGTGAGAGAGAGAGAGAGAGAGAGAGAGAGAGAGAGAGAGAGAGAGAGAGAGAGAGAGAGAGAGAGAGAGAGAGAGAGAGAGAGAGTGTGTGTGTGTGTGTGTGTGTGAGAGAGAGAGAGTGTGTCAATAAGCCCATCGTACGTTTCGACACCGTAATCACACAAATCGTTCATCATTAGGCGTCGACGAGCGGTAATGCGTTAGCTCTTCCCAAATGAAATTAAAAATGACAACCGGAATGACAGAATCGATACCGGATCCGAAATGTCCCGGAGACTGTCTGCTGAGTTTTATTTTTTTATTGTGTTATTTTTTTATGACTTCGCGAGCCGACGGGCGGACTAACGTGATTATGGAGCGCCAATCACATTCCGCTTTTGGTGAACGCTTCAGGAATACGACAGTTGATTGGTTCACGGTATTGATGACGTCAGGGGCGGGCACACACACACACACTCTCTCTCTCTCTCTCTCTCTCTCTCTCTCTCTCTCACACACACACACACACACACACACACACAGTTTTTTTCAACCACCCACGCACACAAACATCCATCCCCACACCCAATCACCCACTCACCCACACCCCCTACCTCCCCAACCCCCACCAACACACACACACACACACACACACACAGACATATACAAACCCACATCAACCCACACAGATTCATCCATCACCCTACACACACACTCACACACACACACACACACACACACACACACACACACACAGACACACACAGCACTTTAGATGTCAATAACGCAGTAATGCACCTGTATCGAGAAAAGAAGAATAAAAAAGATGAGTGAGGGATGAGATACGAGGATGAGGAGGGACAGGAGAGGGAGGAGGAAAGCGCAACGGAAAAGGAAGGAGCAAAATGTCACGAAGATTTCCGAAGGCGACCCAGGACAAAGAAAGACAAAAGAAAGAAGAAAAAAAACGCGAGAAAATGATGATGAGCAAGCGATAAAAAAAAACACGTACGAGGTAGTGAAATAGTAAAAAATGGCTAAATAAAAAATCAAAACAATAAACAAGTAGAAAAATAGACCAGAAATCCTCCAAAAGTGATAATTAAGTCAAAATCTGAAGAAAAAAGTAAGGAAAAGGAAACGCCTACAGAACAACAAGAACAACAACAAAAACAACAACAACAAACAAAAACACATACAAAACAAAGTCGAGGAATGGGAGGACGAGAAGAAGGTAGTAAGAGGCAAAAATTATGAAGAAAGATGAGGCGAAGGATGAGGAAGAGGAGGAGGAGGAGGAAGAGGAGGAAAAAAAGGACAAAGAAGATGAAAAAGAGAAGACGGAGGGGAAGGAGGAGGACGAAGACGAGGAGGAGAAAGAAGTAGGAGTGAGAAAAGATGAAGAAAAATGAGAAGGAGGAGGAAAAAGAGAAAGAGGAGAAGGAAGATAAGGAGGAAAAAGAGGAAGAGGAAGAGGAGGAGGAGAAGAGGGCGAAAGAAGATGGGTAGGGAAAGGAAAAGAAGAAGGATGAAGACGAGGAGGAGGAAAGAGTAGGAATAAGAAAAGATGAAGAAAAAGGAAAAGGAGGAGGAAAAAGAGAAAAGGGAGAAGGAAAAAAGATAAGGAGGAAAAAGAGGAGGAGGAGATAGATATGGAGAAAGAGAAGACTAAGAACAAGAAGAAAGAAGAGGACTAAGACGAAGAGGAAAGAGGACGAAGAAAAGAACAAGAAAGAAAAAGAAAAGAAGAAAGAAGTAGTGGCGGTGGTGGTGGTGGTGGTGGTACGAGATGCCCCCCCTCCCCCTCCCTCTCAAGAAAACAAAACCAGCAAGTCGACAAAGGGCAAAATAAGAGGAAAGCAAACGCCAGATTACGTCGCCTCCTGAGAAATCGAGGTGAGTGACGATGAGAGGGTAATGGCAGCTTTTCGGAGAGACAGAGAGAACATTGTCACCGTGAGGCTTGTTGGCGGTCCCCGGATGCTCATGGAGGGGAAGAGAGGAGAGAGAGAGAGGGCACGAAGGACGGGGGAAGGGAGGACAGGTATAAATGATGGAGGAATGGGAAGTAAGATAAAACAGACGGGAAGGGAGAAAGGAGATGGAAGGCATAGGTTAGGTGGAGAGGAAGATGGAAAAGGGAAAGGGAAAGGAAGGAAGGAAAGACGAAAGGAATAAGTTAAAGAGACATATGAGTAGGGACGAGCGGGGTTAAAAGGGGATAGATGTGAATAGAGGAGAAAAGGGAGGTATGATAAAAGAGGACGGAAGGAAGAAAAGAGACGAGAAGGACAGGTTAAGAGAAGGAGGGGAAAAGGGAGGAGAAATTCAGGAAGGGAAAGAAAGGAAATGAAGTATAAAAGGAGGAGGGACGGAAAGGAGGAGATGGAAAGTATAAGTTAAGGGAGGGAAAAGATAGGGAGAAAGAGAAGGAAGGGAGGATGGGGTATGGGAGAGATAATACAAAAAGAGAGAAAGAAGGGAGGAGACGGAAAGGAAAGGTTAAAGGAAGATAAAGAAAAAAATAGAGAAGAAAAACACGATGGTAGAGGGAGGTAAAATATAATCGGAGAAGGGAAGAAAGGAAAGAGATGGGGAGGATAAGTTAAAGGAGAGAGAAAAGAGAAAAAGTAAGAAGGCGATGAAAAGAGGGAGATAAAAACAATGCAGAAAGGAAGGGAAAAAGAGATGAAGATGGAGGAAAGGAAGGAGAGAGAGAAGGAAAGGGGGAAGGGACGAAGGAACGGAAGAGAAGGGAATGAAGAGAGAAATGGGGGGGGAAGGAAGAGATGGACAGGAAAGTAAATGAAAAGTGGCTGAAAGAAACCGTAGAGTGACAGGGAGGGGAGAGAAAGATGAAGGAGGGAGGGAAGCGGAAAGGAAGAGGGAGAGGCGAGGAAAGGGAGGAGAAAGAGATAAAAGGCGGAGGGAAAGGGTGGACAGAAAGGATAGGGAGGGGAAGGGAGGGAGGGATAAGAGATGGAGAGGCTGCAGAGAGCTTGGGAGCATAGGGAGAGTGAGGGATAGGGAGGGAGGGAGAGGGGGGTGGATGAAAGCATTGGAGGTAGCATGTGAGAGGCAGGGTGGAAGAGGGGGATTAAGAGAGGTCGTTGTGAGTGGTGGAGAGGGACTAATGGAGGAATGGAGGGAGGGAGGGAGAGGGGAAGGGAGAAGATGGAAATGACGAAGGGGGGAAAAGGGAATATGAAGAGGAAAGCAGGGGAAGGGAGAAGGATTGAAGGAAGGGAAGTTGTAAGGGAGGGCATGAAAGAACGAGAGTGAAGAAGGTGGAAAAGCGACCGTAAGGGAGGAGAATGGAAGTAAAGAGGAACACAAATTGAAAGAGGAGAATTAGAGGAAGAGAGGAATGGAAGAGGGGGGAAAAAGAAGACACGGGAGGGTGAAATAAAGGTGGAAAGGCGAAGGGAAGGAAGGGAAAAGAAGGTAAAGATGGAATAGAATGAAAAGAAGAAAAGGATTGGGGGAAAATGGAAGGGTGAAACTGAAGGTAAAAAGGGAACCAGAAGGAAATAAAGAGGAGGAGAGAAGGAGATGAAAAAGAACAATGAAATTAAGCGAAGAATTGGAAGAAAAGAGGAATAGGCGAGGGAAGGAATGGAAGGAGGAAACGAGGAAGTGAAGGGAAAGGGAAGAAAAGAAAGAGGTGAAGAGGAAAAAATTATAAGAGGATTTGAGGAAAAGAGGAATAGACGAGGAAAGGAAGAGAAGGAATGAGAAGGTGAGACAAGGATGGGAAGGGAAAGGTAAGGAAGGAATGTGAAGCTAAAAGGAACAGAAGAAAATAGAGAATCGGAGTGGAGGAAAGGAACGGACGAAGAAAAGAAAGAAAGATACGAAAGGATGAAACAAAGATGGGAAGTGAAAGAGAGGAAAAAAAGTGAAGAGGAACAATGGAAAAAAGCGAAGGAATGAAGGAAAAGAGGAATGGGCGAGGAAAGGAAGGGAAGGAATGGAAGGCTGAAACAAAGAGGGGATAGGTGAAGGCAACGGAGAAAAATGAAAGTGAACAGAGAGAAAAAAGAAAATAAAGGCAATTGCAGGAAGAGACGGAAAAGTAAAATACGGATAGGAAGGAGAAGGGAAAAAAAGTGAGGAGGAACACAAAGAAATAAGCAAATGAATGGAGAAAAAGAGGCATAGACGAGAGAGCGAGGGAGTGAAGTGAGGGAGGGAGGGAGAGGATGAAGGCACAAAGCAATGCTAGACAAGTACACCAGACTACTACTCCTCCGCTTGTAACGCTAAATGGATTCCTTCCCTCCCTGCAGCGCCGACAAACACGCCAAAGGGAAGCTCCGTGCGCTGAACACCCCCTCGCTGCGCACCAACCTACAGTCAAATTCTTACGCATTTCGGAGCCGATGAACATATTTGACAACGCTTTCATAGGAGTTTGGGGCATTTCCAGAGGTAGTTTATGACCAAAGTGGTGGTTTGGCCCTTCTCCTGTAGCTTGAACGTGAAAAAACTCATAAAAACCCGACGAATATCATTTTAGGCCTTAATGTTGATGTAAGAGGAAGATGAGTTTGAAAATGCCGCCCATGTTAAAGATTCCTGAGCCAAAGCACATATATTTGACAAGGTTTTCATAAGAGTTTGGGGCATATCCAGGTGTACTTTAATGACCCTGGTGGTGGTTTGATCCTTCTTATGTAGCGTAACTACAAGAAAAACACTCATTAGAACCCAACTGATCTCCTATGTAACCTTTGGAAATAATTTATGTGAAGGGCGACGTCTGAAAATACAAACACATTCTCAAACATTCGGACACACAGACACACATATTTGACAAGGCTTTCATAGAAGTTTCGGGCATTTCCAGGCGTAGTTTAATGACCCTGGTGGTGGTGTGACCCTTCTTCTTTAGCGTGACTATAAAAAAAAACACTCATGACAACCATGCTCATTTCCTTTGTGCCCTTTGGAAATGGTTGATGTAAAGGGCGAGCGGAAGCGTCTGACAACACAGCCCGAACACACACACACACACACACACACACACACACACACACACACACACACACACACACACATTTCGGTCCTCCGCCTCGCTCACCTGCATTCATTTATCTCATCGCATCAACATGTAATTTGGAGGCTAACGATTTTTGCTCCATTCAGCATATAACAATAAATTTTAGCACGATCACATAAAAATATACACGAATTATCGCTGAAAAAAATGCCATTATCCACTTAATGCAACGTTTATTATTGTCTGTTATAAAAGCATAAGCTAATTAACGGCGGAATTAAATAAAACATCAAACGAATGATTCAATATTCCGCGTATCGGCCCTCAGAAAACGAGGCAAATGATGACGATAATGATAATGATAATGATAGTAATAATAATAATAATAATAATAATAATAATAATAATAATAATAATAATAATAATAATAATAATAATGATAGTAGTAGTAGTAGTAATAGTAGTAGTAGTAGTAGTAGTAGTAGTAGTAGTAGTAGTAGTAGTAGTAGTAGTAGTAGTAGTAGTAGAAGCAACATCGCCATTAACAGCAACATCAGTAACAATAACACCGTAAACAGCACCAATAAAAACAACTAACCAATAAAAACGAACCCAATCACCGAACTAAAACAAAAACGACGACGAATTCAAAACAACTAAGAAACTCCTAAGACTCGTCGCCGTTCCTCGCCCCGCCACCTGAGACGGCCAGACAGACGCGCCACGACCAGCCAGGCGCCTCGACGGCCACTTCCCGCGCGGGGCAAGTACCTCGTTTACCCGTGAAGCGGCGGGAAGACGCGGCGCCGAGCCCTTAGCGGAGGTTGGACTAATTGGGAGCACGGGAAGAGACGAGCAGCCACGCTAACCACGACCTACAGACTGAGTGGTGGTGGTGGTGGTGGTGGTATTGATGTGGGTGGTAGAAGTGATGATGGTGATGATAGGAGAAATAGTGGTGGTTGGGGAAATGGTGGTGGGGAAAGTAGCACAAGGGTTTGAGATAAATCAATTGTAATGTTGTTATTGTTGTTATTAATCATACAGATAGCGGAGAAAAGAAGTATCAGTTGTAGTGGTAGTAAAGGAGGTGACGTAATAGTAGTAGTAGTAGTAGTAGTAGTAGTAGTAGTAGTAATAGTAGAAGTAATCGTAGTAGTAGAAGTAATAGTATTAGTAGTAGCAGTAAAAGTAGAAGTAGAAGTAGAAGTAGTAGTAATAGTAATCGTAGTAGTAGTAGTAGTAGTAGTAGTAGTAGTAGTAGTAGTAGAAGTAGAAGAGGTAATGGTACTAGTTTAATGAGAAGCAACATAGGGCAGCAGCAATGGTAAAAAATAAAATAAAAAGCCCCAGTGGGAGCAGTAATAATATAGTGGAGGAGGTCGTTGTGTAATGACAATGATGATGACGACAAAAATAATAATAATGATATTACTATTATTATTATCATTAATTCTTTTATTATAATTCACCCTTTTTATTGTGAATAAAATTTCATCATTCGACGCAAATATTTATTCCGATAATACATCTCATTACAACATTTGTTCTCTAAAATTATACCAATTACCATTAATTACAAGTTTTTTCCAGCCATGTATTATACGGAATGCTGCTGCATCCCTCGATCCTGGTATGAATTATTACTACTGTAATTGAATTATTATTATTATTATTATTATTATTATTATTATTATTATTATTATTATTATTATTATTATTATTATCATCATTACTATTATCACTATTATTATTATCATCATCATCATCAACATCACCATATTAACTGTAATTACTCCATGATAAACATAGCTATTATACTTTTACTACTACTACTACTACTACTACTACTACTACTACTACTTCTGATACCACCACCACCACAATCACTACTACTACCACTACAAACATCAACACCACCACCACTACTACTGCCCCTACCATCACCCCACCCCCACCACCACTAATACGACGAAATGCTATTAGGATACAGAGGGAGACCAAGATAATTGAGTCGGAGGAAAAGCTGGGCAAAATGGCAGATTATGGAGGACAACACAAGCTTCTCAAGGGCGACCTGTGTATTAATCCTGTTAAGATGAAGGTTGTCAGGGTGATGGCCGGCCCGTGTGTGTGTGTGTGTGTGTGTGTGTGTGTGTGTGTGTGTGTGTGTGTGTGTGTATTCATGTATATGAGTGGTGGAGGGGTTGTATGTGTGTGTGTGTGTGTGTGTGTTTGGGAAGGGTCGTGTGTGGGGGAGGGGCCGCTTGAATGTGTGTGTGTGTGTGTGTGTGTGTGAAGGAGAAATAAAGAAAAAGAAAAAAAAGCGAGATTGAACAAGACAGACAGAGATAGAGAGAGACAGACACAGAGAAGGAGACACACAAAGACAAGACAGCCACAGACATGGGCAGATATACAGAATTCCAGACGTGAAAGAGATAAAAGAAAGTGGAAAAAAGAGAAGTAGAACAAATGAAACGGCGAGTGACAAAGGGGGGCGAGGCGTGGGTAGGAAGCAGCTGTGTGACAAAAAAAAATGTTGGACCCGAAAAGAGAAAGCTAAAAAAAAATAAAACCTAAAAAAAATCGATTAGAACAAAAAGTTAAAAAAAATGAAGTTAACGCACATAATATATATTTTCTAAAACACGTTACGAAATAAATGAAAAAAAATGAATGATGCAGCCAAAAAAAAAAAGAGAAAAAAACATATCAAAGAGTTGAAGAAAATGGAAAATAAAATAAAACGTCACCGTTAAATTAAATAAACCAATTGAACGAAGCGTGCAGAAAAAAGAAAGAAAAAAATACACATACCAAAAATAAAGCCAAAATTAACGCATAAATAAGCATTCAATTAATAGTGACAAATGGTGCGAGAGAGAGAGAGAGAGAGAGAGAGAGAGAGAGAGAGAGAGAGAGAGAGAGAGAGAGAGAGAGAGAGAGAGAGAGAGAGAGAGAGAGAGAGAGAGAGAGAGAGAGAGAGAGAGAGAGAGTGAGAGAGAGAGAGAGAGAGAGAGAGAGAGAGAGAGAGAGAGAGAGAGAGAGAGAGAGAGAGAGAATAAACACAACGAACAAAGAGAATATGTGAAATAAGCGTAAGAAGAGGAATAAAGAAGCAACGCCTCAAAGGAAAACCAAGTGAAGATGAAAGTAAGAATGAACAAAGGACAGATTTTAAAATACTCGATACCAAAGAAAGCAAGACACGCAAAAAATAACACGTAAGGAACAAACAATAAGAGCAGCGTAAAAAGGAAACACCACAACCAAAAAAAGGGGAAGACCACGAGACAAGAGAAATATAAAGAGTCTACCCTCATCAAGAAAACGAAGGAGAGGCTGAGAGAAATGGCGAGAATGGAGGAAGACATGGAAAACGGAAACGATAAATCAGAAAACGGGAAAGTGGATGATAAACCAAAGAGAGACTATAATAATCAAGCCCACTAAAAACAAAACACAAGGCCAAGAAGAAAAAATAGGAGACATGGAAAGAGAAAACTCGAAGACAATGAAAACGAAAACAACAAATCAGAAATAGATAAACTGAATGACAAAGCTGAGAAAAAGGAAAATAAAACCCACGAAAACAAAAACAAAAAAATTACACGACCAAAACAGAACTAAAGCATCAAAGAAGACATGGATATACCGAGAAGCCGCACACTAAATCTGCAAAACATAAACTGGGTGAAAAAGAAAAAATGTGGAGAATTTTGTGCGTAATACTGACAAAGCCGCCCATGATAGGTTCTGGGAAGAGAGAAAGAGAGAGAGAGAGAGGAGAGAGGAAGAGAGAGAGAGAGAGAGGGATTATCAGAGAGAGAGAGAGAGAGAGAGAGAGAGAGAGAGAGAGAGAGAGAGAGAGAGAGAGAGAGAGAGAGAGAGAGAGAGAGAGAGAGAGAGAGAGAGAGAGAGAGAGAGAGAGAGAGAGAGAGAGAGAGAGAGAGAGAGAGAGAGAGAGAGAGAGAATGAAAGAAGAAAGAAAGAAAGAAAGAAAGAAGAAAGAAAGAAGAAAGACAGAAAAAAAAGACAGAGAGAGAGAGAGAGAGAGAGAGAGAGAGAGAGAGAGAGAGAGAGAGAGAGAGAGAGAGTAAATGAGAGTACACAAATGGATAAAACAAACACACATACACATTCACAAACACACAGCAAGATAGACAAACAAGAAACAAACATTAAGAAACAAAAAAAGAAAGAATAAACAAAAAACTAATTATACACGACACCAGAAAAGACAAATTCACAAAAAATACAAAAACAAGACAAAAAAAGCAAGTAGAAAACAGAGAAATATACCGTGAGAGAGAGAGAGAGAGAGAGAGAGAGAGAGAGAGAGAGAGAGAGAGAGAGAGAGAGAGAAGAGAGCTTAGGAACGCTATAACTCGATAACTCAACCCGTAATTACCCCGAGGTCAACAAGGATCCATCCAGTGTGTGAGCCGGAGATAATTGCTCCACAAGATACGGCTCACGCTCCCTCTCCCTCTCCCTCTCTCTCTGCGCCCACCTGTCCTCGTCATCCTCGTCCTCGTCATTTCCTTTCATCTTTGGTTTCGTTGTGTTGACTTCGTTTTTGTGTCTGTTTGTTATGTCATCTGCAGTGTTTTTCTTGCTTTATTTATTTTTGGTGGTTTCTGTGTGTGTGTGTGTGTGTGTGTGTGTGTGTGTGTGTGTGTGTGTGTGTGTGTGTGTGTGTGTGTGTGTGTGTGTGTATTGATTATGCTCTCTCTGCCTTTGTTCTTCCCTTATTAACCCTACCATTTTATCCACTTTAATTCTTCTGTTATTATTTATTCGTTCGTCTTCCGTAATATCTCGTCTCCCCTCTCACCCTCTCTCTCTCTCTCACACACGCGCGCACACACACACACACACACACCTCCGCTGACCCAAATATATGCTTTCCTTCCCTTGTCTCCCGTCTCCCTCTATCCCCGTTAATCTTCATATTCTTCTCTCCTTCTCTCGCCCTCATATATCTTCAGTGCATTTTCCCTTTCATGTTTTTTTTGTGTGCTTTTTTTCTTTTCCTTTCCTTCCTTCCTCCTCCTCCTCCTCCTCCTCCTCCTCCTGTCCTGTCTTTTTGTTCCTGCTGTTCCTGCTCCTCGTGTTCTTCTTTCTCTTTTATTGTTAGTTTCTCCGTTTCGTTTTTTCTCTTTTTCTCTCTTTTGTCTTTTTTTTTCATGGTCTTTAATTCGTTACTCTCATTTTTTTGGATTTTCTGTGTCCTTTGTTTTCGCCATTTATTTCTTGCTTATATTTAATTTCCTCGTTTTGTATCTCATTTCTTTTCTTCTTCTTCTTCTTCTTCTTTTTTCTTCGGCTTTCGTTAATCTTCCACCTTTCATTCGTTATTTCACTTCCAAAATAGAAAAAATCTACTACTTTTTCTCTGGGTGGCAATTTTATTTTTTCTCTTGTATCTCATTTCTTCTTCTTCTTCTTCTTCTTTTTCTTTTTCTTCTTCTTCGGTTCTCGTTAATCTTCCACCTTTCATTCGATCTTTCACTTCCAAAATAGAAAAAAAAATCTACTACTTTTTCTCTAGGTGGCAATTTTATTTTTTCTCTTGTATCTCATTTCTTCTTCTTCTTCTTCTTCTTTTTCTTTTTCTTCTTCTTCGGTTCTCGTTAATCTTCCACCTTTCATTCGTTCTTTCACTTCCAAAATAGAAAAAAAAATCTACTACTTTTTCTCTGGATGGCAATTTTATTTTTTCTCTTGTATCTCATTTCTTCTTCTTCTTCTTTCTCTTCTTCTTCTTCTTCGGTTCTCGTTAATCTTTCACCTTTCATTCGATTTTTCACTTCCAAAACAGAAAAAAAAATCTACTACTTTTTCTCAGGGTGACTTTTTTTTCTCTTCCTCTCTCTCAATCATCTTTCATTCAGGGTTTTCTCTATCTTTTGTTTCTGCCCACTTCTCCATTCTTCCATTCAATTTCCTTGCTTTGTATTTCATTTATTCATCTTTTAGTTCGTTCCTCATACATCTTTCACCTTTCATACCAAAAAAAAAATACATACGACTTATTCTCTGCACGACACTTTTTTTTTCGCCTTTCTCTCCGTCTAGACGCTCACTCACCATCCACTTGGCTCCATCTTTTCACCCGCCGTCGCTGCTTACCTCTTTCTCCTTTCATTTCCCTCCGTTTCTTCTTCCTTCTCTCCCTTTCTGCGCGTCTCCTTCACCTCCCTCCCTGCCTCCTTCCCGCCGGCACTGACTGATGGCTGTGGCATGGTCAAGCACTCTCTTCCCTCCCTCGCTCACACACTCACACACCCAAGAGTGCTTTTTCTGAATACTCATCACAGACCTCCTCCTCCTCCTCCTCCTCCTCCTCTTCCTCCTCCTCTTCCTCCTCCTCCTCCTCCTCCTCCTATTCTACATGCCGCTATAGCACGAAGAAGGTACGATAAAGTAATTTGTTTCGTCGTCTCGTTGCTTCTGTTGTCATGGTTCTTACGTGAGAGAGAGAGAGAGAGAGAGAGAGAGAGAGAGAGAGAATGATAACCTAAGGGCCTTTCTCAGTTCGTTTACTATAGCTAGCATGAGGAATACGTCTCTCTCTCTCCCTGCCAATCTCTATTTCCTCCACGTTCGAACTTTTTCCTGCTTTCCTATTTCCCTTTTTCTCTCCCTTAATGACGCAAGGGAGTGATTTGCTGAGTGGGAATATTTGAGTAATTCTAATAAAGCTCCCTCTCCCTCTCCCTCTCTCTCTCGTTCCATTCTGTCACCTATTTCTCGTCAACTATCTTTTCTCGTCTGCTTCCTGCTTCCACTTAACTTTCTCTTTCGTTCTCCTCCATTTTTGCTTCCTCGACCCTTTCCTTTCTTCCCCTTCGCTTCCTCCTCCTCCTCCTCTCCTTCGTTCCCCTTCATCTCATTATGCTTTACTTGTCTCGCCCGTATTCCTCTCTTTTATTCAGTGCACTATTTTTCTCTTTTTTAATCTATCCACGGTCACTAATGTCTTTCTCCTGTTTCTCTTTCTTCTCCTCCTCCTCCTCCTCCTCCTCCTCCTCCTTCTCTTTCTTCCTCTTCTTCTTGTTCATCCTTCACTGGTTTCCTTCATCCTCCTTATTCGTTTTCCCCTCCATTTCCTCCTCCTCCTCCTCCTCGTTTTCCTCTTTCCTATCTTCATTATCATCTTCCTCCTCCTCCTCCTGGTATTCTTACTTATAATTCCTCTTTTCTCATCTTTTTCAAGCTCATTCTCTTCCTTCAGTACCACCACCTCCTCCTCCTCCTTCTCCTCTTCCTCCCTCAATTTACCATCCTCCTACTTATCCCTAATATTTCATGTGAGGCGTGAGGTATAAGGAAGAAGGAATAAGGAGACGGGAGGCAAGCATGATGGAGGAAAAGAAGTGGAGGAAGAATGGAGGAGAACGGAGGGTGATTACGTACTTATGAGCAGGTGGGCATTGTCTCCACTGGCCCTCCATCCCCCTCCACCTCTCCTTCCTTCATTTCTTCCCTACGCCCTCTCTCCCGTGGTCGTCATTTTCATCCCTCTCCCTCTCCCTCTCTCTCTCTCTCTCTCTCTCTCTCTCTCTCTCTCTCATCCCTCCCCTCAGTCCATTGTTCTCCATTGTCCTTTTTACTGCTTTTCATCTCATTCTCTATCTCCCCTTTATTCTAATTATCTTCATGCGTCATTCTGTCTGTGTCCCTCTTCGTCTACCTGTCTGTGTGAGTGTGTGTCTGTGTGCATGATTGTGTGTGTGTGTGTGTGTGTGTGTGTGTGTGTGTGTGTGTGTGTGTCTCTCTCTCTCTCTCTCTCTCTCTCTCTCTCTCTCTCTCTCTCTCTCTCTCTCTCTCTCTCTCTCTCTCTCTCTCTCTCTCTCTCTCTCTCTCTCTCTCTCTCTCTCTCTCTCTCTCTCTCTCTCTCTCTCTCTCCCTGCTCATTACACGCTGGAGGGTCCTGGATGAGCCTCCCTCCAAACCTTCAGAGTCGATTACCACCAATTTTATCTACCAGTCCACCACAAGAGCCTCCTTCTCCCCCTTTAGTCCTTTTCTGCCTCCCTCCCTCCCTCGGTCCTGTATCCCCATCTCTCTCTCTCTCTCTCTCTCTCTGCTCCCTTCCTGCCCACCCACGCACCTTTTCCTCCTCCTCCTCCTCCTCCTCCTCCTTTTCTCTTTCTGTCTCCTCCTGTGGTCTCTCTCTCGTCTCTTTTTTCTGTCCACCTGTGTTTTGATAGTTACATTCCTTCCTTCCTTTTTTATTTTCTCCTAATTTTTTCTTCGTTTCCTTCTTCCTTTCTTTCATTTCCTCCTCCTGCTGCTGTTTTTATCTCTCAAGTCTTCCTTCACCCCTTTATTTCCTCTTCCCTTCCTCCTCGTCCTCCTTCTCCTCTTCCTTTTCTACCCTCTCCTCCTCATGGTGCCCCTGTCTTTAAACCCTTTTTTTTTCTTTTGTTCTCCTCTTCCTCCTTTTTCTTCTAATTTTGCTGCTGTCTTTATCTCCCCTGTCTTTCTCCAGCCTTCTATCTCCTCTCTCCTCCTCCTCCTCTTTCTCTACCCCCTACTCCCTCTCTTCATGTCTTCATCCCTCCCTCCTTCCACCCTTCCCTCCCTGCACTTCATAACCTCCTCCTCCCTCCTTCTCCCTTCTCTTCCTCCTCCTCCTCTTATTTGTCCGTCTACCGCCCCAGTGTCACTCTTCCTCCTTCTCCTTCTCCCCCTCCGTCATACCAGTTTAATAGTGACTGAACGGGGCTCTGGATGGCCATTAGAGGGTTGGAAAAGTACTCGGCTCATTGGTGTGTACTGCATATAATATTTTGCCTGCGTTTTTGTGGGTTATTGAATATGGAAGCGGTTTGATCATCGGGTGAATGCGTGGGTGAGTAGGGAAGGCAGGGAGGGAGGTAGAGAGGGAGGGAGAGAGGGAGGTAAGTGGGTACGTAGGTTGGTAAATTGGTTGGTTAGGTAGTCAGGTGCATGAGATGAGTTGAGGAGTGATGAAAAGGCATATGAAAAGGGGGAGAGAGAGAGAGAGAGAGAGAGAGAGAGAGAGAGAGAGAGAGAGAGAGAGAGAGAGAGAGAGAGAGAGAGAGAGAGAGAGAGAGAGAGAGAGAGAGAGAGAGAGAGAGAGAGAGAGAACTACACACACACACACACACACACACACACACACACACACACGTACTACCATAATGCACACGAACAAAGGACACCCCGACAAACAGACACAAAACGGACAGGAGGAGACAAGAAAGGAAACAGAGAGATAAAGAAACAAACAAAACAGGACATACAGTAGAGAGAGAGACAGACAGAGAGCGAGAGAGGGGGAGAGAAAAGGGAGACAAGGACGGGAGTGAGGAGAGAGAGAAAGGAAGAAATGAAGCGACGAAAGGACACAAGAACAGCTAACAGGGATTGACAGGAGAGGGGAGGGTTGCCGCGCACGAGAACTGACAAAAGGAAGGCGATTAAATTAAAGAGTATTCGAGCCTTTAACTGACAGACGTGAGGACTCCCCGAAACACCGTAGGATCGCGTCAATGTTCTTTCTTTTCTTTCTTTATTTGCTTCGTTTATAATCTCTCCTCTGAACATCTTAAGCTGGAGAGGAAAGAAAAAAGACGAAGAGAAAGAGATGAGGAGAAAGGGAAAAGGGGAGAGAGAGGAGAGAAAGGTAGAGAGGGGAAAAATAGGAAGAGGAAGAGATAGGGGAGTAGAAGATGGATAGAGACGGCGAAGAAAAGGGGCGAAAACAAAGGGCAAGGGAGATTATGAGGAAGGAGGAAGTGAGAAGGACGGAGAGGAGAAAAGGGAGAGGAAATGGTATAATGAGGAAACGATGAAGGAGGAGAAGAAGGAAGGAAAAGTAAAAATGATGAAAATTAGGATACGAGAAAGGAGGAAAGGGTAGGAGGGGAAAAGAATGGAGAGAAGAGGAAAGATGAGAACGTAAAAATAATGAGAAAGAAGATATGATGGAGGGAGAAAGGGACAGAGAGAACGAAGGAAGGAAGTGGAGGGAAAAAAGAAGAAAAAGGAATGCGAGAGAAAATGAGGGAGAGAAACGTGGAAGGAGAACACAATATGACGAAAGAGGAAGAGATGAATAAAAGGAGGCGGGGGAAGGGGAGAAGGAAGGGGAGAGATAGAGAGGGAAGGAAGGCGAAAGAAAAGGAGAGAAAGGGAGGGAGAGAGATGAGTCCGTTGGTTTTATAAGGAAGGGTAACACTTACTTTACAATGGAGAGGAGTGAAGAGGGTGAAGAGGGTGTGAGAGGGGCATGAGGAGGGGAAATGGGAGGAGAAGGAGAAGCTTGTGGCGGTGAGAAGTGAGGGGACGAGCAGAGGAGACAAAATGAGAAATGGAGAGAAGCGAGACGAGAATTATGAAGAAGAGAAAAGATGGGATTATTAGCAGGCCTGGGCGAGGGGACGAGAAAGGAGATGAGAGAAATGAGAGAGAGAGAGAGAGAGAGAGAGAGAGAGAGAGAGAGAGAGAGAGAGAGAGAGAGAGAGAGAGAGAGAGAGAGAGAGAGAGAGAGAGAGAGAGAGAGAGAGAGAGAGAGAGAGAGAGAGAGAGAGAGAGAGAGAGAGAGAGAGAGAGAGAGAGAGAGAGAGAGAGACGAAATACCAGGAAAAATATAAAACCTTACTATAAAGCGAAATGAAAGAAAAAAAAGAAGAAAACTGTTAATAGAGAAGACAGAAAAAAGGAAAAAGGGAAATATTAAGCCGCTTGACGGCACGCATGACTATACTTAGAGAAAGGCGAAGGGCAGGCGGATATAAAGAGAAGAGAAAGATATAAAAGATTAAAAAAATAGGAAAAAGAAAATATTACAAAACTACGATACAAAGACATGGAAAAACAAAAGCATAACAAGGCAGTGGAGGAACATAAAACACATAACGACATCGATTTCTACTCAGAAGGCACGGGTTCGATCCCCGGCACTCTAATATAGATATTCACCGTATATGTCATTGCGGCTTATTAAAAACGTATCCAGCTACCACGAGTTTGAGCAGGTTCACCTTCCCTTCGTGCCCATAGAGGGGGGAGGGGCGTCAGGTATAGAGACGCATTATATTGGTGGCCTCTGACGCGGAGGCCTTTTGGTCATCAGTGACTCAGTTGGCTCGCTGCCCTACTTTCTACTCAGAAGGCACGGGTTCGATCCCCGGTCCTCAGTGGTGTTACAACATCGAGCAAATAAACAGCGACGAAGGAAAAAAAATGCATAAAACACACGAAAAAAAATATGAAGGAAACAAATAAGATAAAAAAAAAAGCCGAAATAGTAAGGAGGCCATTCAAGGGAGAAATCGACAACAACAATAACAACAACAACAGGGGCAACAGCAGCAGCAGCAACAACAAGCCAGCGATGGGAATAGATCAGAAACACGCAGCTACGACGAACGGGGAAGATAATGCGAGGGCGGGTCAGGGAGTGAATGGGAGGAAAGAGAGAGAGAGAGAGAGAGAGAGAGAGAGAGAGAGAGAGAGAGAGAGAGAGAGAGAGAGAGAGAGAGAGAGAGAGAGAGAGAGAGAGAGAGAGAGAGAGAGAGAGAGAGAGAGAGAGAGAGAGAGAGAGAGCCCTGCTGGTACTGCCTAGCGACACAGCGGGCCTTTGTCTCCCCGTGGCCTGAATAGAGTACACGAGGAAGGGACGCGAAGGGGGAGAGAGAGCGGCGAATAATGAGGAAGACAGACAGAAATACGATACATAATGAGCGCCTGAACGGTGGAATAAAAAAGAGGTATAAAAAAAATTGACGGACGGGGAGAAGTATAAGTTAAAAGTCAGACGCATTTATGATGGAAACGCTGCCGCTGCCACCGACTAAAAGAAAAGAATAAAATATGATCATAATAATAAAACTTGGATATATGACGCAGGCGGACGTGCTTCCCGAGTTTATTGCCGAAAACTTCCGGTGAAAAATGCGAGAATGTAGAAGTGTGAGAATATCAAATAGGGAAGAATGGATGAAATTAAAAAGACAGATATTTAAAAAACGAAACAAAACGATAATGAGAAGATAAAATAAGGAAGAAAAGGGAGATATTAAGAGGAAAAATATAAACAAAGAGATGATGATGATATGAAAAAAAGGACAGAAAAGGGAGATATTAAAAAGACAAATATATTTAAAAAAACGATACAAAACGATAATGAGAACACCAAATAGGGCAGAGAAGGGAGATAATGATAAGCAAAGAGGAAAAAAATATATATAAAGAGATAATGATGCTATAAAAAAGGGCAGAAAAGGGAGATATTAAACAGAGATAATGAGAATATCAAACGGGGCGGAGATGGGAGATATTAAAAAAGAAGATGGAAATATATATACAAAGAGATTAAAAGACTTCCACGTGAAAATGTAAGTTACGGAAGTGAAACTGAGGAAGGGATATATTAAAGAAAAATATATATACAGAAAGCGATAAAAGAAATCACGTGCAAATCTAAATATGACGAAAACGAAAATGAGAAAGGAAATATATAAAAAAAGACGAAAGTAGAGATCGATAATAGATAAAAAAATTCCACGTGAAAATGAGAGTATGAAAAAGTGAAAATGAGAAAGGAAAAATATAAAAAAAGACAAAAGTAGAGATAGATAATAGATAAAAGAATTGCACGTGAAAATGAAGATATGAAAAAGTATAGAGAGAGATATAAGAATCCCAAACGAAAATGAATGGCGAAAGTGAAAATGAGATAGTTATTGAAAAGAAGACACAAAAATATATGTACTAAGAGATAAAAGAATTCCACACGAAAATGTAAATATGATGAAAATGAAAATGAGATTATTCCTCCCCTTCCTCCTCTTCCTTTTCCTCGGCGGCCTCCCCTCGCGCACCGCCTCCGCCCTCGCTCGCCCACTCCTCCGTCCCCTTCCTTGCGCTTAAATGCATACGAAAAAAAAAAAAGCAAACAGGAGAAAAACAATGGAAAGAATAAAAACTGAAAAAAAAAGTTAAGTTTCTGTCACGAGCTCCCTGTTTTTTCATGGTATTTTGTTGTTGTTGTTGTTTTTGTTGTTGTTGTTGTTGTTGTTGTTGTTGTTGGTGGTGGTGGTGGTGGTGCTTTCTCTGCAGGCAAAGATCATGAAGCAAAGTATAAGTTCTGCAAGTCGAGTAGGTGTTGTTGCTGCCATTCACAGATGCGTTAATTTTTTTTTCTCTTTGCATTGAAATATATTCCAGGAACAGGAGCTGCGAATTAAATGAAAAAAAATGCGTTGCCGTCACGGAGAGCAAGAATTCTCCCCCCCCCAAAAAAAAAAAAAAAAAAAAACTTGAAATATTGCGAATTCAAGTACTCCTCTTGCGGCGGCCATTCACAAGCGCATTATTTTTTCTTCGCATTTAAATATATACAAAGAAAAAAAAACAGGAACATGCTCCGCAAATTAATACAGCACATAAAAAAAAAGAAACATTTCCCGCTAAGTACTTGAACACTAGCAATTAGGAACGTCTCGGGAAGGGTAAAAGTTTATATTAAATTCTTCTTTTCATGTGCCGGGATGGAAAGGGTTGGCGGTTCCGGGTATCTGGTAACACTGTATCTCACCCCCTCCCCTCCCTCCCCTTCCCCCTCTCCTCATCCCCCGCTGGCACCATCCTCCTCTTTTAATGACCCCCCACCCCCCCACCGCCCCCCCACAACACGGCCCGCTTGATTGGATGGGTGGTTAAGGTCTATGGTGATGATGGTGGTGGTGGTAGTGAAGAGGAGGTGGAGGGTTGACGTGTAGTGGTGATGATGATGGAGTTCTACAGTGATGGTAGGGATGAAAAAAAGGAAGTGGTGATGGTGGTGGTGATGGTGACACTGTGTGGGAGGTAGGGGGGGGACGGAGACGGTAGTTGTAAGTGATGAAAAGTGTTGGTAGTTAGGTTAGTGGTGAGGGGATGTCAGAAGTGGTGGTGGTGGTGGTGGTGGCGGTGATGGTGGTGGTGAAGGAAGTAGTGGTGATTGGAGAGGAGTTAACAAAGGTGGCAGTTACGTTGTGGGGGGGGGGGCTGTTGATGTTGGTGTGTTGATGTTGGCAGTAGTAGTAGTAGTAGTAATAGTAGGTACTGATGTTGTTGTTGGTAGTAGATCCAGTGATTAGGAGGGTTATTTCTTTCTTTCAATAATTAGTTTGCCCTACTGAAAAAAAAAAAGTATAAGTATTGGTATAAGTAATAGAGGTGGTGGTGGTGGGATGGTAGTGGTGGTGTTGGTAATAGTGGTGTTGGTAATGTTATTGTTCTTGTTGTCGGTGGTGGTGGTGGTGGTGGAATCTTTTAGGTCAGATTTGCATGCGGAAAGAAATCTGCATAAATACCTTGCTTTCCCTGAGGTGACAATTCAGTGTATCACGGAGGACGGGAAGAAAAGGAGATGGAGCAATACAGGAAGAGAGACAGAGGAGAGGAATGAAGGAAGAGGCGAAGAGAGGGAGGAACAAAAGAATGGAGGGGTGGAGAGAGGAGAGGGCTGAGGGAAGAGAGATGGAAGGAGGAGAAAATGAATGTAGGGGCGGAGAAAGGAGAGGGATGAGGGAAGAGGCTAAGGGAAGGAAGAACAAAAGAATGGAGGAGTGGAGAAAGGAGAAGGATGAGGAAAAAGACAGAGAGAAGGAGGAAGAAAAAATGGAGAGACTGAGAAAGGAGAAGGATGAGGAAAAAGACAGAGAGAAGGAGGAAGAAAAAATGGAGAGACTGAGAAAGGAGAGGGATGAGGAAAAAGACAGAGGGAAGGAGGAAGAAAAAATGGAGAGATTGAGAGAGGAGAGGAATGAGGAAAGAGACAGAGGGAAGGAGGAAGAAAAAATGGAGAGATTGAGAAAGGAGAAGGATGAGGAAAAAGACAGAGGGAAGGAGGAAGAAAAAATGGAGAGATTGAGAAAGGAGAAGGATGAGGAAAAAGACAGAGAGAAGGAGGAAAAAAAATGGAGAGATTGAGAAAGGAGAAGGATGAGGAAAAAGACAGAGAGAAGGAGGAAGAAAAAATGGAGAGACTGAGAGAAGAGAGGGATGAGGGAAGAAACGGAGGGAAGTAGGAAGAAAAAGAATGCAGGGATGGAGAGAAGAGAGGGAGGAGGAGGAGGGAAGGAGGCAAAGGAGGCACAGGTGTGAGGCCTAAAAAGATTAATGAGATACAACACGTTTTTTCTTCCATAACGATCAACTTTTTTATACCTGCCAGTGATTTCTCTCTCTCTCTCTCTCTCTCTCTCTTCATTTCATTGCTTCCCCTATTTCCAAATTTGCATAGCCCTCAATTTTATTCTAGATATCTCCCCTTCTCTCTCTCTCTCTCTCTCTCTCTCTGACACACACACACACACACACATACACACACACACACACATCATGTAAAACCAAACACCTACATAAATCGAGGACCAAAGAAGGTAAACATACACACACACACACACACACACACACACACACACACACACGCACACACACACACACAGCCCTGCATCCTCTACCATCCTCCCGTCACTTACGTCTGCTATATTTTTCCCCCACTTATTTTCGTCCAGATTCTCATTTCAACAGTAATGAAAAAAAAGGACACGGAGGAAAAAAAAGGAGAGATCTGCCCTAATTACCACTGGGAGGGGTAATGAAACACGGAGCACTTGCCAAATGCCCCCCTCCCCCCACTCCCTCTCTCCCTGCACGCCTATTGGTCTATACAGTAATTGCCCCCTCCCCCCCTCCCCTCCCCACCACCCTCCCATTTGTCTGAGTGTGCTAACTACGTCATTAGGACAAAAATGAGATCGTTAGCAAGTTCAGTTTTATCGCGGCGCTTCGTGTGAGCACAATATGAGCACAATTGTTGAAGTTTTTTTTTTGTATGTATGTGGGAGGTGAGGGGAATGTGTGTGTGTGTGTGTGTGTGTGTGTGTGTGTGTGTGTGTGTGTGTGTGTGTATATATGTCTTTTTACTCGTGTTATGTATGTATGTATTTATGCAAGTATGTAGGAAAGTAGACGTTTTCTTTTCATTTCTATTTCATAACTATGTATTCATGTATTCGCCTATGCATGTATGATACGTGTGTGCATCTACCTGCCCGTCTGTCTGTCTGTCTGTCTGTCTGTTTGTCTCTCTGTCTGTCTTTCTATTTGTCTGACCCCATTTTCCTTCCTATCCTTACCTTACTGTTTCGTCCTCTGCCAGGTTTTATATGGAAGCCTGAACGTATGTATGTATGTATGTATGTATGTATGTATATATGTATATGTATTTTCCACTGCTGTGCCTACGCCGTACCATTGATTTTAAAAGACCATTATCAGTGCAAACAACTCTGTGTGTGTGTGTGTGTGTGTGTGTGTGTGTGTGTGTGTGTGTGTGTGTGTGTGTGTGTGTGTGTCGCACGTGGGGGAAAGACAAGAAAAAGGTGATGGAAAAACGTGGGTGAAGGATGATGTGGAAGGTGTATGAAAGGAGGAGGAGGAGGAGGAGGAGGAGGAGGAAACGGAAGAGCTGCATATAGTGGTCAAGTAAAATAAAGTAAAAGAAAAGGAGGAAATATACAGAAAGAAAAGGAGAAAGAAGAGGGAAGGAGAGAGGGAGAGAAGGAAGAAGGAAGGAGAGAAGGGAGAAGAAGGGAAGGAAGAAAGTGGAGAGTGGAGAAGGAAAGAGCGTTGAAGGGCAGGCGTAGTGTGGGAGGAAAGGGGAGAAGGTGGAGATAAAACTGCCGCAGAAAGTGAGGGAGGAGGAGGAAAAAGAGGGGAGAGATGATGGTGGAGGGAGGAGGAGAAGGAGGAGGAGGAGGAGGATGGAACTGCGAGGGACAGGGAGGTACAGTAACGAAAGGAAAATAGAGCGAAGGAAGGAAGGAATAAAAGGAAACGACGAAGAGAGAGAGAGAGAGAGAGAGAGAGAGAGAGAGAGAGAGAGAGAGAGAGAGAGAGAGAGAGAGAGAGAGAGAGAGAGAGAGAGAGAGAGAGAGAGAGAGAGAGAGAGAGAGAGAGAGAGAGAGAGAGAGAGAGAGAGAATGGTGAAGCAAATGGAGAAATGACGAGGAGGAGGAGGAGGAATAGAGGGGAAGGTAAAAGGGGAATGGAGGAGGAGGAGGACGGAGAATGGAAGAAGAATTAGCGAAGATAGAAAACCAATGAAGGAAGAATGGAGGAGAAGTAATTAAGGGATGGAGGAAGGGAGGGAGAGAGGGAGAAGGAAGGAGATGTTGGGGCGAAGGGAAAAAACGTAAAACAAATGAAGGGGAGAAGAAGAAGGGAGACGGAAGAGATGCAAAATAAACAAATAAAAGGGAACAGAGAGAGAGAGAGAGAGAGAGAGAGAGAGAGAGAGAGAGAGAGAGAGAGAGAGAGAGAGAGAGAGAGAGAGAGAGAGAGAGAGAGAGAGAGAGAGAGAGAATATTACAGTGGAGGAAAGGAGGGGAGAGGATGGAGAGACAATAGGAAGACGCTGGAAGGATGGAGGAAAGTCTAAAAGAGGAAAGAAGCACTGAAGAAGAGGAGGAGGAGGAGGAGGAGGAAGTTAAGACGCCCATATATATTTTCTTTTATATTAGGTTAGTCAAGACACATTTGCAAGTTGTTGTTGTTGTTGTTGTTGTTACTGTTGTTGTTGTTTGTACGTAATCTTGTGGACTAAAGGTATGTGCCTGTTTTGTACCGTGTGTGAGTGTGTGTGTGTGTGTGTGTGTGTGTGTGTGGGTGGGTGTGGGTGAGTGGGTTAGTGAAGGCAGATTTGTGTGAAACTAAATAACGCCAGCACAGGAATGTCCACGCGAATTATACAACGCAAACAAACACACGGATAACAGTAGCCCAACAAAACGCCATACAAAAAAAAAAAAAAAAAAAAAAAAAAAAAACGGAAGCGGAGGTAATCAAACGACGGCAGCCGAACACACACACACACACACACACACACACACACACACACACACACACACACACACACACACACACACACATGCATTACTCCTCCACCACCTCACCTCCCCCTTCAAAAAAAACACCGCGACCTACAAAAAAATTCAAAACATCACATAGAGAGAAAAAAAAACTCCAATAATATCTCCGTGTAAAATTTTCTTTGTCGTTTCTACCCTTGTTAGAAATAAAAAATAAAATAAAACATAAGTGGATAAAAAAAAAAGAGCACTGACGTTGGGTAAAAAAAACTCTCTGGGCTTAATCAAGTTTGCAGGAAAAAAAGTGTTTGTCCAATTAAGGGTTCCGGCACATCTTTAATTAGAGCAGGTGTTTAGCGTACAGGTGAGCAGGGAGGAAACAAAGAGGGAGGAAATTAGATGCACGGAAGTATAAAAAAAAAAAAAAAAAAGGAAGAGACGTGATGGAGAAGCAGTTTGAAGTGTGTGTGTGGGAAGAGCGGGTGATGAGGGTAATGATAATGGTGATGATGGTGATAATGATGGTGATGATGATTGATGGTGATGGAGGGCAACTTGGATCGTGTGTGTGATTGTGCGATAGAAGATAGAAGAATAGAAGATAGGGATAGAAGATAGGGCAATGAGAGTAATGGTAATAATGATGACGATGGTGATGAATGGGTGATGAATGATGAAGTGCAAGCTGGAATGTGTGATGATGATGGTGATGATGATGAAAGTGAGTGATTGTGAAGAGGTAAGTCGATGCATGTGTCAAGAAAGGGTGATGAGGGCAGTGAAAATGGTGATCAAAATAGTGATGACAATAATGATGATGATGAGAATGATGATGATGATGATATTAATGATGATGGTGGTGGTGGTGGAGGTGGTCACGATAATTATAGTCAAATTGCAGGCGAAATTATTAATTGATTTACGTTTCAATTAAAAAGGAGTCAAGAAACGGGAATTAAATGAAAGCTTTGGCTGTGAATTATTATGAAGAAGGAGGAGGAGGTGAAGGAGGAGGAGGAAGAGGAGGAGGAGGAGGAGGAAAGGTGGAGGAGATATACGAAAATGAAGACGAGGATGATAACAAAGATGAATAGGAGGAGGAGGAGGAGGAGGAGGAGGAGGAGGACGAGGAGGAGGAGGAGGAAGGATATGAGAACGAAGATGAATGACAATATCGGAGAAAGGGAAGAGAAAACAAATGGACATAACAGGAAATATGAAGGATCAAAGAGAAAAGGGAGGAGGAGGAGGAGGAAGAGAAGGAAGATAAAATGGAAAAGGAGGAGGAGGAGGAGGCGTAGGAAGAGGAGGAGGAGAAAGCGAATAACAGTAAGATGAGAGAGGGCCAGAAAGAGGAGGGAGAGGAGATGAATAGGACGAGAGAAGAGGAGGGAAAGGAAGGGTTTGCTTCATATAACTTCATTACTCGAGGTATTTGGACACGTTAATAGATTTCCAATAACCAGGTGATACAAGGGACCCAGCCGCCGGCCACGTCCCAGACCCTCGCCCAATCCACGCCCTGACCCCCGACTGACCTCTGACCTTCCACCCGCCACACTTTCCCTGCACACGATGCTCTGGACACGGAAGGAAAAAAAGAATGAGGAGGAGAGAAATAAATCCTAAGTCTGCATGATTTCTTACCTCCCTGACCTGACACTCATGAATCTTGGGTCGCGAGGTTAGAAAAGGAAAAAAGAAGGAAAGACGTGACCCCCCAGCAGGCCTCATTTGACCCCCACGACCTCTTATGGTGTTGGGTCACGCTATGATCCTGTACAAGCGTGTGACCAGGCAGGATGAAAGGTCACCCCACGTCACTATTAAACCAATCACGCTTAAACGATATGATTCCCAGTCACACTAAACCTGGCGTTGACCGTGTGACCTGAGACGACACGGCGGCGATGTTAGGTCACGGTGAGGTCATGAATGAAGCTGTTCTATGTGTGAGCTGATGTTTAGGGGGAAGAGGGATGTTAGGAAGAGAAATAACTTCTTTTTTTTTTTCGCTGTGTAATTTTGTCCGTGTCTCTTTCTCTTTCCTTTTCGTAGTGTGTGTGTGTGTGTGTGTGTGTGTGTGTGTGTGTGTGTGTGTCCAGTGTATCTGTTTAACCTTTTCAGTCTGTCTACGTATTGACTCTCAGTTTGCCTCTCTCTCTCTCTTCCCCTCGACGTCTGGCCACATCCTATTCAACATTAGCCAGCCCGGTGCGTCGCGTCACATGGTCCTGAAGCCAGAATCGGTCCCCGGCAAGAGTTCGCTCCCCACAAAGCCGCAGCCGAACGCGAAATCAGACACGCATAAGAGGAACCCACGTGTGTCGACCAGCGAAAATGAATTATGCTTTACGCGCGGTGCCACACACACACACACACACACACACACACACAAACACACACACACACACACACACACACACACACACACACACACACACACACACACACACACACACACACACACACACACACACACACACACACACACACACACACACACACACACACACACACACACACACACACACACACACGCACACGGACACACACGCTCTCTCTCTCTCTGGCCCACACACACACACACACACACAGCACGTGTAGACCAGCTAAAATCAAATACGCATTAGTCTCCTCTCTCTCTCTCTCTCTCAGGGAATAACACACTCTGGAAAGGTTGAATCTCTCTCTCTCTGGTAATTACGTACGAAGAGGGAGGGGGGGAGGGAAGGTTGATTCACACCGTCTTGCGCCGATCAACGAAGGACGACAAATAATGGGAAAAAAAATAAGGGGTAAAAAAAGTTCTCCCATAAGTCACGTCTCTCGCGGCGTACGGTTCGGAGGTCTTCTGAGGGACTGTACCATCTTGCCCTGACGTTCAGTGCTTTCTTAATCGCCCCTGATCGCTTTAATCCGAGTAATTACTTGCCTTAATGATTCTTGAGTTCAAAATTACAGTTATTATCCAGTAATTAACAAAACCTTCAAGACATCTCACGCTTTCGATTTTTGATTGGATGAGGTGATCACGGGAACGATTTTGGCCAGTTCATTTGTGAGTAATTGTGATGGTAGTAGTAGTAGTAGTAGTAGTAGTAGTAGTAGTAGTAGTAGTAGTAGTAGTAGTAGTAGTAGTAGTAGTAGTAGTAGTAGTAGTAGTAGTAGTAGTAGTAGTAGTAGTAGTAGTAGTAGTAATAGTAGTAGTAGTAGTAGTAGTAGTAGTAGTAGTAGTAGTAGTAGTAGTAGTAGTAGTAGTAGTAGTAGTAGTAGTAGTAGTAGTAGTAGTAGTAGTAGTAGAAGTAGTAGTAGTAGTAGCAGTAGTAGTAGTAGTAGTAGTAATAGCGTAGTTTATCAATGTCAATGGCGTAGTAGTAGTAGAAGTAGTGGTAGTAGTAGTGGCAGACAGAGCAGCCATTCAATTTTTCAGCAAGTAGCAAATGAATGAATGAATAAATGAGCGAGCATAATTAATGAGTGAATCCTAAGTCAGCGAACAACTAAATGCATAAATACATAAATTAAGAGATAAAATAATATACACAGTCGAAAATCGAAAAAAGCTAAAAAAAAGCCAACGAAAGCCACAAGAGCAACACGCCAGCATTGAAGAAGAGGCTGAGGCGGCGCGACCCTCTCACCTTGCTGGCCAATGATCCAGGTAAGGACAAGGGCTCGCAGGACGTCCACCTTCATCCTGGTCGCCTCGCCTCGCATGGCTGAGACTCGACGGGGACGCCCAAAGCCTAATAAAGTCCGGGCACGTTCACCAAGCCTTCAGAGCGACAGTCGGATAAAGGAAGTTCATTGGCACGAGTTTTCACGATAGTTTTTGAAGTCGTTGATCCACACGTTAAGTTCTTAGGTTCTTAGGGCCTTCGTAGAGTTCCCAGTCGCTTAGCACCACGAGTCTTGTCACTTCGAAGCACTAAACTAAGAAAAAGTTACAGAAATCCATCCGCCGTGCACTAAAACCGAGGCTACGAGTGGAGGTTACAAAATTTCGCGTACAAAATGAAGTTTCAGCCGTCACTTGGGTAAAAAGTTTCGATTCACAGGAGGTGGAGAATGTCATACTCCAGCCCGCGTCAGAGCACCCTGGAGGAGGAGGAACGCGGATCTTCGGGGCTTGAGGTCTCCGCATTCAAGTCGAGAAGACCACGTGGGGAGGCAGAGACGGCGCGCGAAAGTGGACAGCCTCGCGCCTTGGGTTTTGGCGGGAAACTGGCGTAGCGGGAAAGTGAGCACGGGAGGCGGGTCGCGCGAGGGGGAAATAAGGCTGCCTGATGCACGACGAGTGTGTGGCGTGGGAGGGTTAGGGCAGCTACAATAATCTCTCTCTCTGCCTTTCCCCATTCATACTTTTTTTAGTCTTTTTTTACGCCGCACGTGCCATGTTCAAGGACACGGACAGAGGAAAATTGTGAAACACGAGTCTTTGCCGCCTCTTCCCCGTGTGTGTGTGTGTGTGTGTGTGTGTGTGTGTGTGTGTGTGTACATGAGCGAGTGAAAGGGTGGCCGGTGGAATGCTTCGTGTCGGCTCATACTCTATACGGTATTAATGGACATCCGTTGCCTCCCTCTTTCCTCATCTCCCTCATATCTCCCTCTCCCCCTCTCTTGATCTCCCTTCAGGCACGTACGATTAATACAGTGGCGAGAGATGAATGCCAGGCGGCCCGTCCAGTGCGAACCAAAGTAGGGGAGAGAAGATTCCCTTGAAAACCCGTACAGATCACCGCTTGGGGCGCTGCCTGCACTCAGAAGGCTGTTTTCTTTTACATCAGAGGAGGCAGCTTGAGGGCAACACATAAGAAATCAAAAGAGCCTGCTATCCACTGCCCCTATAAAGAAAATAGAATGAAAGCCCGAAAAGAGAAGGTCAATTTCGGGTAGTGCCTCGGTATCTGTTGTTTTCCCCGTGGTTTTAGTGTTGGAAGAAGCAGAAGCGGAAAAATACCCTTCACGTGGAAGTATAAATCATTAAAATCCCTCAGAAGTCTCCCTCCGCAAGTCTGATTCTTGGAAGTTCACGGCGAAGGAGAATTCTTACGCGGATATAAAGACAGCTGCTTCTGGGCGCGGCAAGAATAAAGTAGGAACATTCGGTGGAACTATTTTATATCTTTCTACCTTCCCGGAGCGTGAATACTTGTAATCCACGAAAGAGAGAGAGAGAGAGAGAGAGAGAGAGAGAGAGAGAGAGAGAGAGAGAGAGAGAGAGAGAGAGAGAGAGAGAGAGAGAGAGAGAGAGAGAGAATGCATTAGTGGCGCGGAATAAAAAATAATCAACAATATTAAGGAAATCACAATACGATGCCCGGAAAATCGCACGAAATCTGTGGAAGCTTATTTTTTATCCGAACGTGAAAATTTAATGTAAAGAAAAAATAAAAAAAAAAAACCATGAAGAAAGACATCGCGATATTTAGATACGAGATAAGAAACGAAGAACTTCAAACAATCATCTGACTGAAACTTAGGTCGGCAATATACGACACTTTCGCTTCTCACATCAGCTGTTTCTAAAGGCCAAAGAAGGGGTCAGTCAGATTCT
This sequence comes from Eriocheir sinensis, assembly GCF_024679095.1. NCBI lineage: Eukaryota > Metazoa > Arthropoda > Malacostraca > Decapoda > Varunidae > Eriocheir > Eriocheir sinensis. The sequence goes on from NC_066563.1 coordinate 959,936, forward strand.
AATGAGTGTTTCTTTAGGTTCATGGTAGAGAAGAAGGGTCGCACTACCACCAGGGTCATAAAACTGCTCCTGAAAATGCCCAAAACCCCTATGAAAGCCTTGTCGAATATGTGATACGGCCCTTAATGTACTAGAAAGATAAAAATAAATAAATAAATAAAATAAAACATTAAGAAAGACAACGCGACAGTGAGAACTTGAAATTAATATGTGAGAAACTTAACGCACTGGAAAAAAAAACAACCAAGAAAGACTTCGTGATATTTAAATACGAGATGAGAAACAAAGAACAAATTACTATACGATTTAACTTCCTACAACCAAGAACAAGTAAAATCGTCGAGAGGGAAAGGGGAATTAAAAGACCTAAGAACCATTCAACTTGTGACTTAGAAGGAAATAGAACAAGGAAGACATCACCAGATTAAAAAAAATATAAAGTACAAAAAAAAAAAAAAATCACGAAATCATATCATATACCCCAAAGGTAATTCATAAGGCCTAGAACTATTTAACTTGCGATTCAGGAGGAAAGAGAACAAAACATCACCTCATTAATAAAAAAAAAAGTTAAAATACAGTATAAAAATAACATTCATGAAATCATTACATATATCCCACATTCCCTTTGACCTAAAACCCGTTAAGTCCAGGGAAGGGAAAGGGAATTCATCAGTGTTAAGAAAAATGCTAATATTTCCAACCCACACCGAATACGTAAATGAGGTCTGCGCGGGAACACGGCCGCAGAGGAGCAACAAGGAATGCCAAATGAGGTACCGCCCCCTTCCCCCTCCCAGCCAGTGTAAAAAAAGAACATTAATAAATACGAGAAACATCGAGCATGGAAGTCATAATGAACCTCCAAAACAAAGCCTTGCAAATAAGCCTCTTCTGTTGTGCCCTTCTCTTCCTCTTCCTCTTTCCTCTCCTCTTCCTCTTCTTCTTCCTCTTTCTTCTCCGTCTACCCATGTGCTTCCTCCCTTCTCAAAGCCTATTCTCTCCTCCTCCTTCCCCTCCTCTTCCTCTTCCTTTTCTTCTTCCTTCGAGGCAAGTAACAAAGAGCATCAACAAAAATTAAATGAAACCGCACGAGGGGCAGGAATAAAGAAAACGGGAAGAGAAAACCACTAACAGAACACAGTACACTAGATTAAAAACATTCTCTCTCTCTCTCTCTCTCTCTCTCTCTCTCTCTCTCTCTCTCTCTCTCTCTCTCTCTCTCTCTCTCTCTCTCTCTCTCTCTCTCTCTCAAGTTACGCGCGGCATATATCTCCTTCGAAAAAAATGAAAATAAAAAAGGTCAGCTAGTGTGGTTGGTGTTCTCCCCAGCGTGAAAAAAAGAGTGAAGTGAAATATTTAGTAAGACTGTCGCTGTGCGTGAGAGTGCTTCGGAAAATACGATACTGTTTGGGCGGATTCGCTTCTACATACACAGAGAGCCTGCAAAGAGAGCGAGACCGAGAGAGAGAGGGAAGGCGACAGAAAGAGACAGAGAGAGAAAGACTACGAGGGAGGAGAGGTATGAGGGAGGGGGTAATGCCTAACGTGAAAAACTGGCGAGGAAAAAAACAGATGCCATGTGTCTCCCTCTCTCCTTCCCTCCCCATCCCTTGCACATTCAGTCTTCTTCACACCCTAGCATGACGACTAACCCTTTTTTCTATTATTTACCTCGTTGACACATACCTTCCATTCGAGCCACGGGAAGGAAAACGGGAAGAGGAAAGGGAAAAAGAGGATGGAGAGGAGAAAGGGGATGGAGGTGGGAGAGGAGGAAGAGGAGAAGGAGGCGGAAGAGGAGGCGAGGAAGAGAGAGAGGAAGAGGAGGAAGACGAAAAAGAGGAGGAAGAAGAGGAGGAGCAATGGAAGAAGAACAAGAACAAGAAAATGAAAAAGAAGAAAATGATGAAGAGGAGAGGAAGGAGCGTCATCTATAGGAGAGAGGACTAAAACTTATATATCGTGTGACAGAGTATCGGAAACCCTGAAATGGAATTGAATCTGACACGAGTGGGATCAGATTAGAAGTGACCGATCGATGCCTTTGTGATTAGCTCTACGAGACACTCCAGGATGATTAAGGAGCATTAGTATCGATTATGACGGGCATAGGTGCAACGAGAGAGAGAGAGAGAGAGAGAGAGAGAGAGAGAGAGAGAGAGAGAGAGAGAGAGAGAGAGAGAGAGAGAGAGAGAGAGAGAGAGAGAGAGAGAGAGAGAGAGAGAGAGAGAGAGAGAGAGAGAAAACACTATCGAGAAACTAAAAATACGCAGGTTAAGACATTTTTACACACACTTTCTCTCTCTCTCTCACACACACACACACACACACACACACACGCTACGCCTTCATTCCCACCCGCCCTCTCTCCCTCTCTCTTATTCTCCCTCCCACCCTCTCTATCTCTCTCTCTCTCCCATCCGACCTTTTTCCTCCATTATCGCCGGCAGCAAAAACAATCGTAAAAATTTGCAGTCTTTCTGTCAGGCACACATAACTGGAAAATTGCGAACCGACGGCGACATCGATTTTCCATTTTTATTTCAGCTTCCTTGATAGTTTTCCGTGTCAGTGCGCGCCGGCCGGACAAAAATGAGCGTACATCCAGCAAATGAAATATCCATCAGAACGGGCACACACACTCCCGGATATAAATCTTTTAGGAGCCGCCGGTAGAGGGCTCAGCGGAGATGCGAGGGGGCCGGTATGAAGGTGTGGCGGGGGGAAGGGACGCTGGCTGGGGGTGGGGAAGGGCCGAGGCGTAGAAAGAAAGGGTATGGGAGGTCAGGTCCGGAGGGATGAGGCAAGGGAGGGTGTGTGCCAGAAAGGAAAAAAAAAAGAAAGAGGAGAAAAATAGAAGACAGCAACCTCGTCCGGAGTTGAAAAATTCTGGAATGAGCTGATAAAATATTTGTGTTCGCTCGTTTCTTTTTTTCTCTGAGGGGGGATGATTCTCTCCCACCAGCGTGCCAAACGCTTGAATATTCACCATTATTACTGCATTAGGTCAATCCTCGCTATTACCTGCGTCAACTGTTTGGATAAGAAAACAGCGAATAGTTTTGTTTTTCCACACACGGAATGCCGATGATAAAAGAAATGTTGCTGCGAGCCCAATTAAATATTCTCCTTCAATATTGCAGTAGGTCAACGCGCTGCTCTGCTATCTCGCCTCTTTGGATCGGGACACAAAGGGTAATAGTTTCGCACACACGGAACGCTGATGGCCAAAGTAATGCCGCTGCGAACACGATTAAATATTTTTTTCCACGGCTGCTCGACGCCTCCGGGGCACGCGGTGACACGCCCTTGTAAACTCTACGGCCCCGCCCTGCCGTGTTTTACTTACTATTATACCTATATAGTCACATTTCATCCGCGGCTCTTACGACCAATGCGATTCATACATATTAATATATACACTGAATGCGACCCCAAAAGCTTAGTTATAAATGCACATTAGTTAATCCTATATTCACAAGGAAAAATTCATAGAAATCGCTTTCCATTACTCACAATCTATCTATCCATTTATCTATCTTCCAATCTATTTATCTGTCAACTTTCTATTAATTTATCTATATGTGCGCACATATGAATGTGTGTGTGTGTGTGTGTGTGTGTGTGTGTGTGTGTGTGTGTGTGTGTATATATATATATATATATATATATATATATATATATATATATATATATATATATATATATATATATATATATATATATATATATATATATAAATCAACACACACACACACACACACACACACACACACACACACACACACACACACACACACACATACACACACACATATAATCTCTCACACACAAACAAAACGCAGGGCAAGTCGATCTGCTAAATGAAGGGTAAACCAATACACGGGAGAGCCCCATCCCGCGGCCATGTCGGGAATTTAGGCGGCTGATATTTCCGCTCTATCCTCCATTAGCGTGTGATCCTTGGACATCCTTACAATCCCGACTTTCATCCTGTTGTCTGAGCACGGCCTTCCAATCCCGCGGGTGGCGTCGGTTCGGTGTTGCCGAGAATTTTTCTTGGCCGCGATCACGCAGGCTGGGCTCACCGCCGGCTGGGGAGCGCAGGGCCGGCTTCGACATGGACTCCCGATGATTTTTTCCCCTGAACACTGAGCTGCGGCTTAACATGTTTTTACTAGGCCAGGTAGAGATGTGTAGAACAGTGGCGGTGTGTGTGAGTGTGTGTGTGTGTGTGTGTGTGTGTGTGTGTGTGTGTGTGTGTGTGTGTACCAAAGAGCCTTCAAGCGTGCTATTAATACCACCTTCATTAGTGTTCCCCCCGACCACTATACCATCACCACCACTACAATAAAAAATAATACATGAAGTTTAAATAAATAAAAAATAAATTGAAAGAAATAGAAAAAAACGTCGCCACAGAACATTAATATTCATCCACCCAACACCACAATCGCCGCCCACCACCACCACCACTACTACTTCTCTTAATTAGCATTGCCACATTCCACTCCACGCGATTACAATTCATTTCGGGGCCTAATCATGACTAAGCACAGCATCCTCTTAAAAACGCATAATCAGGCAAACGTAATAACAACGCGAACACATTCCACGCGACGCTGCTGACTTAAAACAACCACCATCACCACCACCACCACCAACAACAACAACAACAACAACAACAACGACATCACCACCACTACCAGTCAGCGTTGCCAGATTATCGTATTCACCATAACGTATTTATCATTTTTAAGCCTCAAACTCTCGTACTTTTTTTTTTTTTACAGCGAAAGACAGTTCAATGGCGTAAAGAAAAATATTGTAAAAAAAAGCCCGCTACTTACTGCTCCTGAATATCGACAGAAGATCGTCAAAGTTAGTATTAAAACTGTTATTTATTGAGTTTTTTTTTTTTTTGTTTTGGCTATAGTTATCGGTCAGAAAGTACGAAAATGTAATGCGATGAGTACGATAATTTGCCAACGCTGCGACGAGAGCATGCGTCAACATCCCCACTATCACCATCATTAGTGTAAACAGCACCATAAACATCACCAGGAGCAATCTTAACATCACGTTGCCCTTTCTCCTATCAAAACAACCATCACCACCATTCCCATTACCACAACACCATCACAAGCACCACTATTAGTCACAATCATCACCCTCACTTCTATTAAAACAAGCACCGTCACCACCACCACCATCACCACTAATGCCATAATAATCTTCAGTGTTATGCCTCTCTCCCCCCCCCCCCTCCACACACACATAACATCACCACCATCATCACAATCACTGCTGCCATCATCATTATCACTTCTCTCACCACCACCATCACAACATGCCATAAACCTAGAAATGTCATCATCATTTCTACAGCGCTCATCACCATATCCATCCTCACTTCTGCAACAACCATCATTACCACCATTTCTACCGCCATCATCATCATCTTTATCACCTTGAGCAAACGCACTTTAACCACAACCACCATCATCACTATCACCACTACAATCACTATCAAGCACAATAACCAGCACTCTACGACTTATCAACTGCACCATTCATCATTACCACCATTTCTACCGTCATCATCTTTTATCACCTTGAGCAAACGCACTTTAACCACAACCACCATCATCACTATCACCACTACAATCACTATCAAGCACAATAACCAGCACTCTACAACTTATCAACATACCCTTAACAGATAAATACACTCACTACTTCACCACCGACACTACAAGAGATGATGCGTCCCAACTAACACAACACACCTAACGACCACCACCACACACCACCTTCACTAACACTCGCTACCTCACCACCGACACTACAAGAGATGATGCGTCCCAACTAACACAACACACCTAACGACCACCACCACACACCACCTTCACCATAACCTAAAATTTAGTACATTATTACGAACAGACACACTACGACTTTTACTGCTTCCAACGCTACAGTGAACACTACCACCTACACCGATATAAACAAGAGCCTCACATACGGTAAGAGAGAAAGAGGATGAAAGAGATGAAGAGCAAAAATCCACCATAATCACGTAATCCTATCACCACCACACCACAACCACAAATACTACCACACTCGCCGCTTTCCCCCTCACGAGATATTTACGCGTATTCAAACTTGGATGAGGAAAAAATACGCCCGCTGAAGGGATTAAGCATAACGACACGAAGACGAGACAATTTTGCTGCTCGGCCGTGCGGGGAAACGCGAGGAAAACAGTTTATTTAATTTCTCGTTTTTTGCGTGTTTGTATTTGCTTTCGCAGTCACCAGGGTCGCGGTCGGGAAGTGCATGGCTGGAGGAGAGGAGGAGGAGGGAGACGAAGACCAGGTGTGTGTTTGCAATTCTAGTTTCTTCTGTGGAATCGACAGTTTTCTCGTGTTTAATTATTTATATTCTTCAGCTTGGGGAGAGTTTCAAAACCTCGTTCTCTCTCTATTTTTTTCCTTCACTTTTTTAACTTCTTTTTCATTTTTCTTCGCTGCGGTTGGCCGGGTTTCAAGTATAAATTAACCGAGGTATTTTTGGTGTGGGCTGATGAGATTTTCCACCTCACTGTGTTTCCATTAGGCGCGCAGAGTTAATAACGACACGGCAGTCAGCAAGCCCGCCTTCCCCTGACCTCCTCCGCGACCCAGAGCCTATAACCTTATTTCCTCTTAACTCTCCCTATAACACTCTTAGCCTGCCTCTCTACCTGCCTCTTCCGCCTCTATCTCCCTCTCCCTCTCTGGATCTTTTTTCAATCAATCTTACTTTACTGCAAATATTTTACTAATCTTACATTTTATCATCCTGCGACACCCCTATTGTTCGAGAGAGAGAGAGAGAGAGAGAGAGAGAGAGAGAGAGAGAGAGAGAGAGAGAGAGAGAGAGAGAGAGAGAGAGAGAGAGAGAGACACACACACACACACACACACACACACACACACACACACACACACACACACAAATATATAAACAAGGAACTCGCACACGGTAGGAGAGAGGAAGAAAGAGACACAGAGAAAGAGGAAGAAAGAGACGGGAGAGCAAGAATATTCCGGCCAGTGTATTCTCTCCCTTTCAGTCCTGCTTCCGACGGTTTTCTTTCTCTTTCGTCCTGTTGCTTGGTTTGTGTCGCATTATTCACACATCGTCGCGCGCTCTCTTCCTTACCTGTTCACTCTAAGCGGAATCTTTACCTGTTTTCCACGCATTTTTCTCGTATTCTAGCCCTTCCTCTCCCTTCCCCCGGCTCCCTCACTTTTTTTTTTCTTCTTTTTCTCCTCTTCTCTTCTTTCCTGTCCTTTCCTTTCCTTGCTTTGTGTTCCTTCTCTTCCCATTCCCTCCCCCTCCCTTCCCTTTCCTTCCTTTCCTTTCCTCTTCCTTCTCTTCTCTTCTACTCGCTCCCCTTCCCTTCCCCTCTCTTCTACTCGCTTCCCTTCCCTTCTTTTCCTTCTCTTCTCTTCTCTTCTCCCCCCCCCCCACACACACACACACCACGCCTGGGACACTCATCTCGTCAACAGGGCGTCTAGTGGCTACCAGCGAACTAGCCTGGACATTATGCAGATAGGAATGAGTCCAGATGCAGGATAATCACCGGTTTTACCAAGTCCCTCGGCAGCTCTCCGCCTCTGTGATGTAAATAAAGAGTGTTTTTGTTCAACATTTCTCGGCAGCAGCCTGACTCCTCTCCGCTTTTACCTATTTTTTTTTTTCCCGTCCTCTAAATTTCCTGATACGGCCAGCATGTGAAATGGTTCGTGCGTTTACGACTTCACGATTTCACCTTTTTTTTTTATGTTGTTATGATTCTGACATCAGCTCCGAACATTATGCTAGTTAACGATCCCGCAACTTTGATGGTGTCCACTTAAATCATCGTCATAATTCCCATTCGCCGCGAAAAACTTAAATAGATGCGTTTAAAAATGTTAATTGCATTTCCATTAACCAGATTACACGCCATTAGCCACTCCCCCTTTCCCTTTTAGCCTTTTTTTAGTTTGGCTCTCCGGGGATAAGTCTTTACCCACAGCGCGCCTTTCACCTCCACCGCTCCTCATCAACCCCGCACGCTGACATTCCCTTTAGTCTAAAAACAAATTAATATCGATCCCACACTTTCCCGCCCAATCCATCACGCCTCCTAAGCCTTGGCAGACCTGACGCCCGTGTATCCTCTCCTAAATTTTCGTCCGTGTACGCGGCTCCGTCAAGCTGATATTTATGACCCAACTTGATAAAGAACTTTCCCCTTGCCGGCCGTTCCCATCACCCTAAACCCATCCATTACTCCCTCCCGGCCCTAATCCCGGCCATAACAACCCGGCGTTACTCTCACGATATTTCGGCATTAAGCAAAATACATCCATTCAGCCGCGACCTCACCCCCCTACACACTCCATCACCTGCCGTACACCTGTCACTCATACACCCACACCCACACACACACACACATATATATACACCCACACCTGCTATGCTATCACGAAACTCATCCAGTCATTTGTTCAGCAAGTCGAGCGATGTATCCGGCGGCCGTAAAGTAAATGAATGACGTAATAAAGGAACTAAATACGACTGCAGGGTAAATATGAGCATCAATCCTTCCCTCGCTGCGAGTCTGAACGCGAGGCTGAAACGTACGACATCACCCCGACCTCGGCGACTTCTCTCCAACGCCGCATTCAAGCCCACACAAAACCGGTTCCCTGGGTCAGTGAAGTCTCGTCTGAAGTAGAGTTTGAGCCATAATGAAAGGGAGGGAGAGAAAATATACCCAGAATGGAGATGAGCTGTCTAGTCGCTCCTCCTCCTCCTCATTCTCCTCCTCCTCCTCCTTCTCTCTCGGCGGCTTTCGGCTCGTCTGCTCATTACGGCCTTGACTCCTCGTTTAAAAAGTTGGCCCAATGTTCTTCGTTAATTGCTCGAGACACAGGCTTCATTACCTCGGGAAGCTCTTCGAGGCTCCGAGGCTTAATTTTGTTGCAGGATACTTGGCTCTCGATTTTTTTACCGTTCACCTTTTTCCTTTTTTTGACCGCGAACAAAGAGATTTTCTGATGCTTCTTCCTTGCCAACAGACTCCATTCACCGCCTCCAACGCAAAGGGTCGGCGGGTTTCTGTTTCATTATCTACAGCCGGACGATCTTTCTAAGGCTTGACGCCGAGCTTATAGCGTAATGATACCCAGAAGATGACTACCAAATGCGTGTGTGTTCCTCCTAGCGAGCGGCGATACTCATAATGACCCATAGAAGCCATAAATCACGTCAGGGGATCCACCAATAAATAAAAATCGCTGAGTGACGGATTTTAGTTTCGAAAAGACGAGGGTGAGAGGGAGGAGGAGGAGGAGGAGGAGGAGGAGGAAGAAGAGGAGGGGTGAAACCAACGTAAACACATCAAACTCTACTGGGCTTGGAAGAGAGGTAGTGTGGGAGAGGGAGGGGGAGAGGGGAGAGGTAAGAGAGAGGATGCAAAGGAAAGAGGAAGAGGGGGAGGAAAGAGGCAAGGGACGGGAAAGGACTAACGCAAGCATATCAAACCCAATCTCGTGTCAAAGGGAAAAACAGAAAGAGGAGGGGGAAGAAGGGGTGAGAGAGAGAGAGAGAGAGAGAGAGAGAGAGAGTCTGTGAATCGAAAAGGGATAAAAAGAGAAAATACAAAGAAAGGAGAGAAATAAAAAAAAGGAAAGGGAGAGAAGGAGAAAGACGGAAAAATAGGGAAGATGGGAGAGAGGAAATCATGGAGAAGTGAGAGAAAGAAGAAAGGGAAAGGAGGAAAGGGGAAGAGAAAAGAAGGAGAGAAAAGGTGGAAGAAGAGAAAGAGGGAATTCGGGATTAAAGGTGGAAGGGTAGGAGAGGAAAGGAGAGAAGAGGAAATAGAAGAGGGAACAGTGGAAAACGGAGAAGGAAGAGGAGGAGGAGGAAACTCACAGATAGAAGTGGAGGAGTAAGAGAGGAAAGGAAGGAAGGAGAGGAAATGAGTGAAAGGGGAAGGCGGGGAGAAGTGCGAGGAGGTGGAAGGGGAGATAAGGGTCGAGGGAACAGTAATAGAAGGGGGAGGAGGGGAGTAGGGAAAAGGGAAAGGAAGGGGAGAAGGGGAGGTCAACACACAAACAGGGGAGTGAGGACAAGGGAGAAGTTATAAACAGAGTTACCATCAAGGTCCTCTCTCTCTCTCTCTCTCTCTCTCTCTCTCTCTCTCTCTCTCTCTCTCTCTCTCTCCTATTTACAATGTTTCTTTTTTTGTTATTTTTACTCATTCATGTTTGTTCGTCTGTCTTTAAGTCTGTGTTTATGTCTGTTTCCCTTCCTCTCTCTCTCTCTCTCTCTCTCTCTCTCTCTCTTGACTAACGAAGGCGAAATATTATTGATAGGAGCAAAATCACGTAAGTAAAAAGTATACGTGAAAAAATATGTAAAAAAAAGTGCGGATGCAAAACGTAAGAAAATTGTAGATGCAAAAAAAATGAATAAACGTGTAAATGCAAAAACGTAAAAAAAAAATTAAAAAAAAAGTGTTGGAAAGGAAGAGATTACTGAAAAACATAAGATTTCTTAAAGCACCAATCTTCCGGTTTAACATTTTTTTTTCTTCTTCGTTTTCTTTCTCTTTCTTTCAGTTCGCGAGAAAAAATAAATAAAGCTTCAGAACATTTCACTTCCACATCATTAAAGAAAAAAAAAAAAGAGATACAGAAAAGAAGAAAGCAGCAAAATGAAAACTACCTCGTCTGCAGCTGAAGACAAAACGTAAAAAAAAAAAAAAAAAAAAAATCAAACCACACCTTTATTAATTCCTGAAAAAAATAAATAAATAGGACTCCAGGAAATGAGGACGTTCGCTTGCTCGCTGTTACAAACCGTGGCAGAAGACAGGTTGAAAAAGCGACGTAACAAAGAAACATGAAAAACGAGAGACAAAAACAACCACGACTTCTCTGGCTTATCAATTATCATCAGTTTCTCCTCCTCCTCCTCTTCTTCCTCCTGGTCATAATCTTCTTCCATTCACCTCTCCTATTCTACTTTCTCTACCTCCCCCCTCTCTTCATTCTCATTCCCCTCTCCTCCGTCAACCCCTTTCTCTTCACTACCCCAATCCCCTTCATCTTCCTCCTCCACACCCCTTCTTCCCTTCTCATTATTTCTCTACCTCCTTCCTCTTCTCATCATTCTCTCTCTACTCCCTTCCTTCTCTTCTCAACCTCCTCTTCTATCACCCTCTTTCACTCTTCTCTTTTTTCCTTTACCTCCTCCCTCTCCTAACCTCCTCTTACATCAATCCTTTACACTCTTCCTCTTTCTCCTTCACCTCATCCTCCTCTTACATCACCCCCTTTCACTCTCATCTCTTTCTCCTCCACTTCCTCCTCCTCCTTCTCCTCCATCCCTCACTCACTGGTTTATCGCGTGGGCTTCTGTGGCAAATCCCGAAGACCCTCGCGTCCGTCTGAAAGCGACACCCGCGCCGGCGTCAGATTGAGAAACGAGAGCACTAAGACAGCCCAAGCCCTACCCTCCCTCCCTCCCTCCCCGGCCCTCAACGACGCCCACTGCAGCTCCTTTCGCCCCATCCTAACCTAATCTCCAGGCTCCGTGATGCAGTGGAGACCTGTGTGCTTGCGTCTGATTGCCGTACCCGTACGTGATACACAGAAGCGTTGAATGATGTGCGTGTTGGCTTGAGTTGCGTTTGATAGGTTAAGTTTTCCTTCTCTGACGCTTCAATCCCCGTTCTAACCTCCCAGCTCCGTGATACAATGAAAACGAGTCTGATTTGCGAGCTTGATACACCACTACGTCGAATCACGTGCGTGTTGGTATGAATTGCGTTTGATGTGCTGGTGTTCCCCTTTTCTCTTTCTGCTAAGCTGCGTCGCCTGTAAATCTTAGCGTCTTGGCAGCACTGTGGGGCTTCCGAGGGAGGGAGGGGCGAGGGAGGAGCCGCAGCGTCATAGGAATAGTAATAATGCTTAAGGAGAGATCAGGTAACCGAGTCCCTAGCAGTGAAGCCCGTTATGGGTGTTACCTGGCGGGGCTACCTACCTGTCCCTTGCGCTCTCTCTCTCTCTCTCTCTCTCTCTCTCTCTCTCTCTCTCTGATTAAAGGCAAGCCATTCCATATGGACTACGGTGTCAGTGTGGTTTGAATATATAATTACATGTACTAGTGAACTCTCTCTCTCTCTCTCTCTCTCTCTCTCTCTCTCTCTCTCTCTCTCTCTCTCTCTCTCTCTCTACTATTATAATGTTTCTTTTTTAGTTTTACTTTCATGTTTGTTTTCTCTCTCTCTCTCTCTCTCTCTCTCTCTCTCTCTCTCTCTCTCTCTCACGGAGCCAATTACAACCCCATTTTTCTGTTATACATTAAAACAAAAGCAAGATAATGGGCGCCGCGGACCATAAACATTACCCGCACAAAACACACACGCGCGTATAAACCTTCCGTCTCATAAACCCTGATGGGCGGCGATCGACAGCCCGAATAAAGCAATCAGAATGCGGGAATAATTAATTAGGTGCCCCGGCCTGCTAATATATCGTCACCGACACGCGGGGATCATTAATGAGAATCAGGCAGGTATAAAAATCACGCTCCGATGAATATATTGATCGGAGCCCCTACTGTTCAACCCCTCCAAGCCCTTTACTCCCTCCTCCCTCCCTCCCTTCCTCCCCGTACGCCTCGTCAACCACACACACACACACGCCCCCAGGGTCACTTCCTCTCCCTCCTCCCCTGACAGCGCGGTTAATATCTGGGGGGCCAAATTTTCTATGGTGGGAATATTACAGCACTTCAATATTAATGGGAAGGGCGATGTCCATAGCTCTCTCTCTCTCTCTCTCTCTCTCTCTCTCTCTCTCTCTCTCTCTCTCTCTCTCTCTGATTATGGGCCATGATGTCTACGTGATCTGAATTTGTAATCTCTCTCTCTCTCTCTCTCTCTCTCTCTCTACCCACGTATCACATCACAAAGTCTTTCCCAGAAGACAAAAAGAGGAACTACAGAATAAAAATCTTACACTCGCATTTCCCGAAGGAATAATGACAAACAAAAATAATGTCATGAATGCGCTCATCTTGTCTAATCTTCTCTTTCCTTGAAGCTCATTTTGCTGTTTTCTGGCATATTTTAATCTCCTCTTTAAAGCTTTTTTTTCTTTCATTTCCTTGCTGTTTTACAAGTTTATCTCTACCTGCCTCATGTAGTGAAGGTAACCCTGAATGCTACACCTTATGACAATATATATCTTTCATTACATGCTAACAAATATTATGCCTCTGCAATCCTTACCGTGAAGTTCATACTTTAACCCCTTGACTGCGTATTTCCTACAGTCAGACCTCACCAAACTACAGGAATGGAACAAAAAGTGGCTGCTACAATACAATGAAGAGAAATTTAAAGTCCTGCACCTTGGGAGGGGATATCCAGCACACCAATACCACATGTGAAACACTCCACTATCCACCACAGAGGCAGAGAAAGACCTGGGACTGTATGTTACCAGGTTACTAGGGAAGGCCAAATCCGTGTCAATCGCAGCGGATGGGTTAAGAGATACCTCCGGACCCCTTACTACCACTTGCAGTATAGCTATACATGAAGTAAATTTTGTTCACTCCACAACTACTATGTTTAGATAGTTAGCCAGGTAATTTTCTTTATTTAAAATATCAATGAATGTGCACTGGATATAACTTCCCCATGCTGGTACCTCTGATGCAGTGACAGCATGCCTATATAGCTATGAATCCCACTGGCCTGGACAGTCAGTACACAGCCCACCCAGCTATTCTCCCTCCCTTTCAGGCTTGTCAGTAAATGGGTACCTGGGGAAACAGGGGAAAGGTAAACTATGGTAACCCAGGTGTCACACGTGCCCTGTGTCACAGTGGAATGGATCTTTACCCACCACAGGCTCAAGGACAAATGGTGTGGAGATGAGCATGAAGGCCATGCACAGCTATAGCATGCCCCCACCCACCCCTCCACACAACTTTTCCTCTACCTTTATACTTCAGTTTTGTCAAAAAAAAAAGAAGAAAAAAAATCAAGAGGTTGGGTGATGTAATATTTCACTCCATACTTATTGTATGAAAGTTATGCAGCATTAACAGTAAATTCTTTTTTTTCTCCTGGAACCTGAGGCCATTATTTTAGCACCCAGTAAAATGGTAAAAAGGTGAACTGAATTACTTAATCAGATGATCCTCTCCTTAGCACAACTAGGTATTAATAGCCATTTCTCTGTATTTTTTCAGTCATGTAATTCACTGACTGACTGACTGCATAATATTTACCAAACATTGTAAAACATAGTAAATCAGCATCCCTCTAAATGCTTGAGGGGGACGGCAAGACACACCAGTTGAGAGGAAAATGTTTACTTCACCACCAGTCTGTCTAAGGTCATCCACATCATACCAATAAATAGATATTATATACAATAACAATATATGACCATATGAATAAACATAAATACTTACTCAAGCCATAACAGAATTCTACACAAACTGTGCAAATACTATGCTTGTGCCAAAGTGAAGATGTGAGGTTAAAAACCCTGCCAATTTAACAATATAAAAAAGTGAAAAAATTATAGATAGATGGATAGATGGGCAGATACTATATGTATGTGTATATATATATATATATATATATATATATATATATATATATATATATATATATATATATATATATATATATATATATATATATATATATATATATATATATATATATATACTTTTTCTCCCATAGGCACTGTAGGGTTGAATCTTGAGAAACACATCTGCCAACTAAATGAGCCACACTGCTTTAAACATAACATTCAAATACTGTCTTCCAGACCTAGACAAATTCTGTGCCCACACCATCCCTTAATACCTGCTGTGCCACACCTCACTGTGGATCTGAGGTCAGTATCCTCCTCTTTTATATTTTTGTAAAGCAATCTGTCTTCCATTTCGCTGTGAGAAGTACTCTCACTACTCTTATGTGAGTTATGTCATCTTTCAGGTCTCCCGAATATTGATGGCAGGGATTCTTACCATCATTTTTATTCTCTTTTCTTTCAAGTGGCCGCACCATCTCAGCACACCTTCCTCAATTTGCTTGCTACATGACCTCTGCATCCCATTATCACATTCCTGCCTGTTTATGCAAAGCATATCACTGCTTGAGGCACCATCTGTCACAGGACAGAGTTGACCCACATTTGCCTGTAACATACCCCTTAAGGGTAATTTCCCACATGCACTTTCTTCCATCTTTGTGCCCATCACTATCATCTTGGCTTAATCTTGTTCATCTTCAAGTCTCTCTTCTTCATTGCTGGTTTCCAGTTTCCAAACATTAATTGCAACTCTTCCTTTGCCTCAGATGTAAATGGAACATCAGATCTGCACACAACAGTTCCCACAGGTCTCTTCTCCTGCACTCCTTTGTGGCCTCCTCCATCACCACAATGACCCACAAGGGACTTAGAGCAGACCCCTGATGCACTTCAACACCAATTCCAAATCTTTGGATATTCCTTCAGTAACTCTCACTCCTGAGACACAATCAGTATTCAGCAAGAGAACTGATGATATATTAATGGAATATATTTTCTAATACAGTTGGGGAAATGAAATTGGAATGGAACATGTCACAAGAATCAAATCTGGAAGCATTGCTTATGAGACAGTTTTCATTTTTTTAGCTTCCCTTCTTCTTACTTATACTATCACTTCCTCTTAAACTCCAGGTCTGCTATAAGGGCAAGGTGGTCTGAAGGAATGGTGATGCTGGGCAGGAACTCGTGCTGGGTCACCTCCTCGTGGCTGGGCAGCTCCACCACCTGTGGACAGAAGGAGCTCAGCTCTTGGCAAATGCTTTGCCTTTTTCTTAGCTATTTTTTGCATGGTCTTACAAGACTTGCCATTATCATCATTAAATGGAAAAATTAAGCAAATAAAAGCCATACATGCACTATCAAAATCATTAAGTGATGCAGGTAAGTGGTTAAGACAGAGCTATTACGTAGATCTCATGATTCACTGATGAAAAAAACTTTGTCATTCCCCAGAGCATCTTTTACATAATAGACCAATCATCCAGATATCTAAAGGAACTATTTAAAGCAGGTGATACTAATACTATTAACAGTGCAGTGCTTATAATATTATGTGAATGCTTTGGGGAGGTAGAGAAATAAAGTAGCTTGGTTGGAAAAGTGAAGCTATGAAAACTAATTCTTAAAAGCAACTAAGATGCACAAAAGCAATCTTTACTAAGTTGCAAACACAAGAAGCCACAACAACAGGCATTACTTTCAAGCAGTTTGTTAGATCATTTTCTTTTAAGCTCTTCAATAGGAATATACGTAGTGCATGCATGTGTGTGCAAGTTGTTGTTGTTGTTGTTTTTTACATTGTTGTGTTACACGAAAATGAGCGACACTCACAGGGTCCTACCTCTGTCTTCATCGGTCACACTTGAGTTTTGAATGTTTTAAAGTTTTGGACTGGATGATCTCCCTGTCCAGGTCATTCCACAGTTCAGGGTATTAAATGGAAAGCTATATTTCTTGATATCCTTCAAGCACCTTTTCTTCTTCAGTTTCTTTCCATGTTGTCTTGTTGCTCCCCAAGCCAATACAAACAGATCTTCTGTATCAATTTTGCCTACGGCCATCATTGCCCTGAAGACTGCATTAAAGTCACCTCTCTCTCCTCTTTCTTTTAAGGATCACAGCCACAATTTTTCCAATGTTTTTTGTAGCTACAGTTAATTTGTCAGATTAGGGAACATCTTTGTGCTGCTCTTTATATTTTCTGAATCTTACATTTTCTTTTTCCTTTGGAGATCATACTGCTGCTGAATATTCCAAACTTAGACAAATCAAAGCCCCTATTAATTTCTTCATTATCTCCATGTCCATGCAGTGATATACCATTCCTGTTTGGCAACTGTATATAGGCCTATCCTTATGGGGAGGCAGTAGCTGAGTGGTCAGTGACTAGGCATGGTGTCCTGGAGGACCTGCGTTCCAGTCCCACGCAGAGCTACAAGCGGACAATTTCCAGCCATCGCCGAATGGCTGAAGACTACCCACATAGTGTCCAGAAGACCACCTACAAACCCGGACTCTAGATAAACTTTAAAGAGGATCAAAGATGAGCTCGGAAGGGGCAGCATAAAGCAAGCAAGATTGCATCTCTACAAAACACAAGCCTGCGCCATGATGGGCTGGGGCCGACCAGCAGGCTCCATCAAGAAGTCCTACTGATGCTATAGGCTGAATGTAAATAAAAATATAAAAAAAAAATTTAAATGTGCTTTTTGGGTGAAACTTTTTTTTGTAAGCAAATGAGAAGCATAAAAGCAGCAACAACCAATTGATTAATACCAAACTCCCCAAAGATGCAGCACTCCACCCAAAATATGCACAAAATTGAGGTCTTCATATGCATAGCAAAGACAGATGCCATGTAACACACCACTCATACAATGCACAGTAACAAAACAAAGCAGCAAATCACCAGTATAAAAAAAATAAGCATGACATGCACCACAAAGCAAAGGCTATCACAACTGTCTGGGTCCAAGAGACATCACTTAATTCGATTAAAGTGTGATGGCAGCCACTATGTCACCGAGACTTTCTTTCACAATCATTTGTTTCCCTATCTTTTGTTGTTCAAAACCCACTCCAAATTGTGTAGGAACACAGCAGAGAGATGATGAAGTTGGTTATTATTATACTGATCATGACAGCTTCCAAATATGTTTGTCCCTTACAGGTAATGCAAAAATTGGGGGCATACACTAAGTTGTGTGTGGCCTTAGTGCTCATCTCTACCAATTCAGCATATAAACCTGTGGTTGGTTAGAACATAATATCTCATTTGTCCAGTGTGACATCTAAGTTACCACAGTATTGACTAGCCTAAGGGGAGTGGGTGGGTGGATTGCAAGTCACCTGCCAAGGTTGAGATTGAACCCAGGTCAGAAGACTCATAGCTAGGTGTGCTAACCACTACAACATTCACCCTTGCAGAACTCTAAATAGATGGTATAAGGAAAAGAAAAGTAGGTAGAAGTAAGTGGTCTTGAGAGAAAAATTGCTATGGTCAGAGTCACTCAGCGGACAGAAAACCATGTGCTGTGGGTCACTTCTACATGGCCATACACATTTTGAAAGTGTTCCAAAGGCCTTAACATCAGCCAAAGCAATGCATCATGACTCACACTCAACAAGTATCATGAAACAGCAAGCGAGAAAATGCAAATAAAACAAACTTCAAATATGGATAAAATATTTGCCTAAAAAGCTTCTAAGAAGCCAAAAGAGAGGGCAGGAGCCAACAACTGTCATCACTTTAATAGTAGACCATTTCCTAGGAAAATCATGGCTAGAAATTCTGGAAGTCTACATGTGAAAAGCTTCACTCAGAAGAGAAATTAATTTCCAGTAAGATCAGCCAAAGCAAATCAAAAAGCACTAACACCTAATAATGCACCACCACACAAATGTGTTTAATTTTACTAGACACTACAAGCATGCAAAATAATATATGGATTTGTTAAGTTTGTTTAGGAGAAATTTTCATGTCTTTTGTGATTTCTCTAAATGCCTTGATTTTAATTCTGGCTTCAAATCTGATATGATCTTTTTCCATATTTAAGAAATAAAATATTCAAATTAAAATAACATAAGATAAACAAATCAATATACATTAAAAAGATGCAAAGTGAGGTGACCTACAGCTGAGGTACACAAGAAAAAATATCCATCTTTAATTATAAAGCAAACTACAAACAATATTGAAAACATTGAAGTTATAGCATGTACACATAGCATCTCATAGCCACTAAATGGAGAAAAAAATACTTAAGCTTGAGAGAATATAAAAAGTAACAGAAAAGAAAGGCAAAAAGGCAGAGTCCCACCTGCTTGACTGAGAAGTGGTCAGTCTGGTAGAAGATGTAGTCCAGGCAGCCATAGAAGCCCTTGGTGAAGTTGGTGTAGGGCGGACAGCCACACGCACTGGCCAGCTCAAGGTCGTGGCTGAAGTTGACGTCAGATACACACTCATCTTCCTCTGGGCAAGACAAGAGTGGGTAATCACCAAGCCATTCATCAAGGTTCTCTCTCTCTCTCTCTCTCTCTCTCTCTCTCTCTCTCTCTCTCTCTCTCTCTCTCTCTCTCTCTCTCTCTCTCTCTATCTATCCAAGTCCTATGTTCCTAAATATAAATTTCAATAAGAAAATAAGAAAACGGAAAACTATTAAGGAAATCCCTAAAAGATACAATTAATTCCTAAAAGATTTTTAAAAGATACAATTAAGTAACTGATTATGTCTTTAAAGAAAGATAAAGCCTTTTTAAGAAAACATCATAATGCAGTATATACCTATGAACAGGAAAAATATTAACCACATGCAGGTGGGTAACATTAATATAAGGAAAGATGTATACAGGTACATATCAAAGCAAACCATTACTAAGAAAATTGATAAACGTAATGAAAAAAAATATTAAAGTACAGAATCACAATGGCTTACTCTCTGCCCAGTCTATGTCATCAAAGCCGGCCATCTGGGAGGTCATGAGACGGTACACCTCAAACTCTGGCGTGCTGTTGAAGTCCCCCGTGAAGATCAACGACACCTGCTTGCTGGGGTACTGTTGAAAATGGGCAGAAAATGCCTAAATATTGCATTTTTTCTGTGGATTTTGTTCACAGTTCACATTTACCACACCACACACTTATACCTCATGCCTTGTTGCTGCTGCTTACCTTGATCTGGTAGAGACCCATCACCTGCCGCAGGATCTGGAGGCCTAGGCCGGCCTGTAGGAGGCGAATGTGGTCTGCCTCAGGCCTGAAATAGAGGTGAGTGCCGCCCACCACCACCAGCTGGTGGGGGTCCTCCACACTCTCCAGCACGCTCACCTGCAGCACAGAAGCATCTCAAGTTTTTGTCTTTCTACAGTGCTACAAGGGTTGCTTCATTTCTGTCTACAGTCAAAACCTTAAATAATCCAGAAATGTTGTCTTCATACACACCTGCAGGACAGTGAAACGGTTGACGATCTTTTCCTTGAGGACCTCAGAGGCCTGTACCTTTTCCCATATTTCAGAAAACATGACATTAGTCTGCAGTTCCTCACTCAGGATGAAGCGCTGGTTTTCAAGGAGTCTGGAGAGAAAGAACGTAATACTGCAAATGATAGTAACATTGATTTATAAGTATATTTTGGATCTACTGCAATTTAGAGAGACTAAGTAATACAAAAATTACTTCTATCCTTGTTTTTTTACTTCCACATAAGTACATTTCTTTTTACATCCATCTCTAGTTTTTCCATCACCTTTTCTTACTTCCAGCTTCATTATTTACTTCTTCCTCTATCTTTTATATTTACTTCACCACCATCCTTTTCACTTACACAGTTTTTTTTACTTCCACCTTTATTATTGTTACATCTCCATTCTTTTTTCACTTTCACCTCCATTAATTTTTTACTTTGCCTCCATTTTTTCTTCAATTAAATCTCCAATTTTCTCTCTTCAGTAAAAAAAAGCAAAACAATCTAACAAAACTTAACCAACATGACAAGCAATATGCATTCCTGGAACACAGTCTTCTGATTATAATGTGAGTACATTAAAGTTTTAAAGACCAATTGGAAACAAAAGCTGAAAACAAAAGAAACTTTCATATAAAAGCTACATTTTTCATTCTTTTGTTTGTATGAACTTCCAGCAGACATGCAATCAAGTCCTCTTATAAGCTACACTTACCTCAGTTTGCTCTGCCTGTAGAAGAGTGCCACTCCTTCAGTGACTGATCCACCCTTGCCTGTGTAGATGCCCTCCAGGCCCTCACCTCTGAGTGCAGGCTGGAGGTCACGCATAAATACCTTTTCATCCACCTCTTGTAGGCAGACAACATCCCCATTATAACCTGTGGTGGAGACAGGAGGGACTGTCTAATAGGTCCAGACTTTAATACTTAGGTTGAATCAGAATTTGTGATACCAAGAGAGATAAACAAATAAACTATATGCACAGTTCAAGAAAGAAACTGTTATAAGTTCTGAAAAGTCAAGTATAATGTGAAGGCAAAATTATGATCACTGTGCTCAAGAAGATGAGAAGTTGTCTAAGAAGCAGATTTTTACATTTGTTAGGCAGAAAGGGTTTACAGGCCCCCTGCTGTGACTGTTTCACTATGTCAGCCTGTGGAATATTTGCTTTGTTTAGCTTTATTTGTCCTGTGAAAATTTCTGAAGTACCAAACAACACCTTGTGATTTATCTTAGAATACCATGCAAAACACCATTTCCTTGGAAATTAGGGCACCAGTTCTGTTCATCTCTAAAAATATGCAAGTTTGAGCAGCAACAAGGCTGTCCAGAAAATAGACTATCATTTATCTTAGCATAACAACAAAAATGTCCTTTCATTGAATATGAAGGAATTAGGTGCATGAAAAGGAGCTCTTTCAGAAGAGTGTATCAAGAGGCACTGTGTATTGCTTACCTAATTCTCACTGATCTACAAAGAAGTGTTTACGAAAGGTAAAACAATAATATTGAATAACAAAAAACTCATTCCTACTGCATACCTGAGATTTCTTTGAGGAGGAGTTGCTTTCGATAATCCATGTCAAGGGCGTAGGAGGGGCAGGTGGGGAAGAGATTGCTTCGGGCAAACTCACCGTCAGCGTACTGGTCAGCCAAGATGTTGTAAGAGATCACCCGCAGACTGAACATGGAATGATGCAAGGAGAAACATATTAATCATAACAATACAGCTCTTATATTTCCACTGTATATAAGATCCTAATACAACTTTTTTATATATATTTTAGTTGTTGTGGAAAGGTTTCAGTACAAAACTTTACCAATACCAGTACAGGCTAAGGACAACTCCCATAGTCCATTTCATTCTGTCTGTCCACTCACAAACGTAGATGCGGCACCTGTGCATTGTTAGTTCATGATTGTGTGAAGATCAACTTTATATATTCAGTGATAAATTTGAATGTTTGTGTATACTAAAAACCCTGAAGTCCTTTTATGTGTACCGCAAATGAGCCAATTTGCATCGATAATTTACCATACAAGCGAAAGAACAATTTGTATATCAAATAGTACAGTCTGATCATACTCAAATGATTCATAGCCTTTCAGATGTCATATTCATTTTCTTTGCATAAAAGGTTGAGTGCACCTTGACTTTTAATACCATACCAAGGGTGACTAAAGTAACAAACATCAAAGGAGAGTCATACATACCAGTTTGGTCCAGCCAGGTTCTTGGTGACTGCGTGACGCCTCTGAAAAGGACACTCTCCAGGGCCGGCTGACACTAGCACAGCAGACGTCATCTCAGTGTCCTCCCCTACCCGCTCCCCCCGCCGAGGCTTCACTAACACCTGAGATGAACACAAATCCTTATTTCAGCACATGTGGCATGGTTAAGTATAGAGTTACTGTAGTACACATATTACTTCATGTACGTATAGATCCCGAAGTAAATACTGGGGAGGCAGAGGGTGGGTGGTTTGCATGCGGGCGTGGTGAGCCCATGGACCTAGGTTTGAGTCCCACCAAAACACACTGATATTTTTTTTATGGGGACAGACTAAGCATCTAATACAGCCAATGTCAACAAGATGAGAAAACAATTACAACAGGCAAATGAACTGAAGTTGCTAACCCATGGTTGCACTGCACATATTCTAAATGTTTGGCTCATGATCTGGATATTGGTAACATTGAAGAACATATGACTCATGAAAAATGCTTTAGAAACAATCACTCTGCCTCAGCAAGATATGGTCAGAAAGGTGGTCAGTGTCTTGTTCTGCTCCAGGACACTGGACGGACCACGTGTGGCTAATGGAATATATATATATATATATATATATATATATATATATATATATATATATATATATATATATATATATATATATATATATATATATATATATATATATATATTTAGAAGAAAAAAAATCAAACATAAATCTTGATTTCAATCAATGATTTAAAAAAAA
This sequence comes from Eriocheir sinensis, assembly GCF_024679095.1. Lineage (NCBI taxonomy): Eukaryota > Metazoa > Arthropoda > Malacostraca > Decapoda > Varunidae > Eriocheir > Eriocheir sinensis. Next base: position 983,055 of record NC_066563.1, read on the forward strand.
AATGACTTAAATCTTTACTTAATTCAACTTGATTTAAATCAAACAACCCTGGTGCTAAATAATCCTTAATGGATAGAAAATGTCTCCAACACAGCAAGAACAAAATTGACCAAAGTTTAGAACATCTTCCAACAGTTCTTACCTTTAACAACCTTCCCACGTCATCATTGCCGGTGAAACACGTGTATCCCGTCCCCATCTCCAACCACTTGATCTTCCCCATCTGTGCTCTGGCCTCCTCGTCACTACTAAACTTTATGTCACTCTTGTACCAAGTGAACAAACTGTCCTCCGCTTTGCCATTAGCCACCTCAATCTTGTTTGGGTAGACGGGGAACCCTGCCATGACGTTCTTAGGCAGCTCTAACGTCTGAACTATTGGAGGGTTCACATCTAGGATGTACGCCTGCTCCCCTATGTCAAGGTAATGCTGGCTTGCCTGGGCCACGAAACACTCAAAGCAGCTCATGTCCTTGCTCACGCTGACGCCCCCTTCATGAGTCTTTATATCTATGGGCACTACGGAGGCAGGTTCCTCATTCTTCTTTTTCTTCTTATTCAGGACCTTCTGGATGTTGCTGCTGATGCGCGTCAACACGCTGCTCAGGTCTTCCTCCGTGGAGCGCTTCAGGTTGAACGTCCTGTCAATATTTGAGTGCCGGACCCTGAAGGAGAGCCCCACCGAGCCGGCCTCTTCGTCGTGCGTCACCACCACCCTCCTGTCCTCCATGTCGTACAGCCGCCGCAGCTCGGGGGAATATAGGCGAAGGTGAGGCAGGCGAGGGAACAGGTACAGGGAAAGCCGCGGTAGCCGAGGCAACACGTGCAGAGGAAGTCCCCGGAGCCGCATTGTTGACGTCGCTTAGTGCCCGAGTCGCGGAGGGACTCGTATCGTTGACAGATTGTCGTATTTTTCGATTTATTACCCAAACTATTACAAAAGCGAAAATAACTAACGGTTCAGCAATAAGTTTAAATGAATGCCGTTAGTTTGGGTCTGAAACCGATATGCAATGTTCTGAGTATGACTCACTGGCGTGTCGGGGCGATTCTCTGCCGCGGCCAACCAATAATACTTACGTCAGACTCAGCGGCGTCAAATCGAGCAACAAACCGCGTGTAACAGCGACGTAAAAGCGACTCGTGTCATCACGGTGTGGCGACCACCAATCGTTCCTGTGCCAGCGCTGGCACACCAGTGATTTGTGGTCGCCATGCCGTGACGGCATGCAAGGTAGCAGGAATGTGGCTTTCCATAATATGTTGTGTCTCCCCGAAGGGGTAACAGGTAGAGTGATGGCCACATGTGGGGAGGATCCGCGTCTGCTCTCCACAGTCGCTCGTGTGAAAGGTTCGCTTCAGAACAATGGAAACCTATATATTATATAGGTTACTCTACTTGTTACCCCTTCGGGGAGACACAACAGAATCACCGGAGATCGAGAATCCCACCGCTGCCACCAGTGAGACGCCCCGAATTTCCTCTTTACTATACTCCCACACGGCCTCTGCGTGTAACGAAACACGAGAAATTAATCCAGACAAGGAAAGTTTTTTTGCCGGTGCCGGGGATCGAACCCGCGACAAGCAAGACGCAGAGGCGGGAGGCCCCGGCAGAGCCACCCCTTAGGGCTCTTTCTCACGACGCCACCGTATGTTTTCAATGATTCAAATGTAACTCTTTAGACTGGATAAACTGAAGAGGCGTTACTTTCCCGCGGCTAACCTTCCGTATGCAGGCGACTTGATCTGCGGCGTCCCTCAGTCGAGCTACAAACCGCGTGTTCACAGCCGTGACGTACACCGTGCACGAAACGGCCGGTGTGGAGGTATAGTAATCCCATTTGAAACCGCCCGATGGGGTGTCGGCCGGAGGGGTTCTCCTTCCGGACCACGCTGCTACATCTCTCCAATTGTCGGATTTGAGCCAGGGTGTGAAGTGGACCCACCATTTGCCTAACTTTATTCTCTCCTCATCCTCCTCTCTCTCTCTCTCTGCTTATAAGACAACATATATTCAAACTATTTTAATATATATATATATATATATATATATATATATATATATATATATATATATATATATATATATATATATATATATATATATATATATATATATTCTGTTATCTTTACCATTCACTACCTTTCTTCAACAGCTAAAATGAAGGGAATTTTCCACACAATTAATTACATATCGCACTTGTTTTAAGAAAATTGCTTCTGCCATTTACCGAAATATTTAAATAATCAGTCCCGCCTGTAATGCTTCAGCATAATATTTGAACCTATAACTAGAGATTTATCTTTTTAATAAAACTGATTGCTTCTGTATACATCAGGACTTACTAGCATAGAAAAACAAATTTTTCCTCAAGTGAAGGTTGCAATCAAAACAAAACAACTTAAGTCATTTTATTATTCTGCGAGATCTTCCTATCAGAACAACAAAGGGAATTCCTCATACAGGTTCGCAGTCATAAAAGGTTAGTAATAACATACACTTTGCTCATTTGGTCCTTTCAAGCAGCCCTGTAAGCTTCCCCCCCTGCAAACAAGGAAATAAAATGGGCACTGCATTCCAAATTAAGGCGCAGCAGCAACTCAACAGGGGATGGAAAACAAACAGATCCTTACTCTGCAGCCAAGGACAGTGCTGGGGGCCTTAAGGGTATCCATACTGGTGCTGGAGAACAAGGCAGTGCAGTACAATGCCACAGAGGCCTGTAAGCAGAATCCAGAGCGGCAGCAGCACATGATAGGAGGATATATTAGCACTGGGGTTCTCCAGCTTGAGGCAAAGAGCCACCATGAAGGCCATCTTGAGCACCACCACTGACAGTGGCCACACCCTCTGCAGCAAGCCAGATGCTCGCTGCCTCAGGGTGCGGTGGTGCGTGCCTCCTGCCCCCGAGACAGCTGCTCTGCACTCATTTATCATATGGATGCTTATATACACTAGTAAAATAGCATCATAAAACCACATGGGAATGAACACAATAAACCAATTCCATTTGGTGCGCAGGTCCAGCCGCAGTGCCAACAGGATCAGGAACACAAGCAGCAGGAACCAAGTGAAAAGTGCCCGGTGCAGCATTGCCATGGCTGCCCTTCCTTCACCCACCCTTGACTTCAAGCCCTCTCTGCCTGAACCCTTGATTCACCTGCTGAATCCCTTGCCTTTATGTGAGGCAGCAAGTGTTGTTCCATTGATACACATTCTAGACCACTGATTACTGTCCTCACTTAGTTATTATAAAATGACCTTCTTCAATACTCTTCAATGTATAATTATTTATATATTTCCTGAACCTTCAGGTGATATCACACAGAAATAAAAGTAGTTACTGACCCACAGTTTGCTTCATTTCATTCCCAGTCAAACAAGACTTGCCCTTTATTCATTTTTGATAAAGCCAATGCGTGAAAACAGGAATCCAAACACAGGAAGCAGTCGCTGTTTCTTCAGGCTCTCCACTTGCGAGACAGAACTATCCTGCTGCAATGCTTGTCTTCCCGCTTATCCCAGGAGCACAGCCCTGTCCGGGTGTACCGCGCTGCTCCCACGTTGACACTCTGATTAACATATATGATTTGAATATTATAGAGTGATGTTTTGGTCTTGCTTTATAATTACTGATTCAACCAACAAGATACAAAATTTATATAATTTGATTCCTGAGAAGCAACATTTAAATGAATGCTCAGAGAACTTCAATATTTATAAATGCAATGAAATGAATCCACAGTTATTATGTTATTCCCAAATGCCTTGCTTTCATGCAGATCATCAACTCAAACTTAGTTAAATGTATAACAGTTACAAATGCTTTGTTTCATGCCTCTTTAAATGGGTTGTTAAACTTGTTAGACTATATTATGCAAACTGTCAGAGTAGTAAGAGGCAACCTCATTATCATTTGCTATATACCCACAGTGTCTAACAGAGCAATGCACACTGAACAAACATGCACTACAGCCATGCTACAATTCAATGTATACATTTGTTCTAAACATCTTTGTTAGCAGATGGCACTTTCCATATCTAAAATTATATTGAGAGTTGGGGTTGTGGGTAGAGGCAAGGCAGCTGATGAGGCAGGTGGGTGACCTTAGATGCATGATGAAGGCAAGGCAGAGTGTGGTGAGGATCATTCCCATCACCTAGTGCTTCTCGCTGCAGTCAAATGTTGGCAAAGTTGCATAACATGCCTTCTTGCATTAGGTATATCATTAAGAATAATGAACTAAGATTTTATTGGAAGCAGCAGTAGAAGTAGGAGGAAAGGCACCAAGGAAGAGACAGTAAATTAACAAAGGAAACAGATCTCAAAAAGATGCACAAATATAAAGAAAGCAAGAACTAAAAGGGATGAGGTAGAGTTGGCAGAACTGAAAAAGCTTAAAAAGGGCAGGTTATCAATATATGAAAATTTAACATGGATAATATTAAAGAAATCCTACAGAAAGGGAAAAGCATAAAAAACAACCAAGACAAAACAGAGTACTGGTAGACATCAGATGTTTGCTCTAAAACATGCAAATGTCAATCATAAAAACTATGGAAGAGGTAGTCAGGCTTGCAGAAATGTTCCACATCAAATTGCCAGTGATCAGTGTGTGCAGAATCAAACTATTCCCAGGAAAAAGTAAGCTTGGCTTACCTGAAGTGCTGAGCAGTGACTCATGAGGAGGGTGAGGTCCTGTGGGGTAAGCCAGGCCCCGCACCCCTCCAGCACAACCTCCTCCAGCACAGGGAGGTGTTTTTCTAGCCGGAAAAAAGGGGAGGCCAACACCACCACACGGTTCTGAAAAAAGAGACCCAAGACTTAGAATTTCATCAAGGTTATGGTAGAGGAGAAGCCAAAATATTGACATTTCTGATGACATAAGCTACAGTATTGTTTTTAAGTTTAAAAAGGAGAATATATTTTAAAATAACTGGGTGACACAATAATAAGATTGAAGAAAAGTAAGTTAACAACTGAAAAAAGGGTTACACACTTGTGGTAAATTAAAGAGAGCTGAGCCACACAGGGAGAGCTTCTTGAGAGAGGCAGGAAGGGTGGAAAACTTGGTTGTAGAAGCGTCAATGTAGCAGCGGTGGAGATTCAGTTCCTGAAGGTGCGGACAACGTCGCTTCAGGCTGGTGAGGAAGGCTTCTGATATGCACTTAGAACCTGATGAATGAAGAAAAGGTAAGGCATCCCCTTCAGGATATGAGCCAAATATATACAGTGAGCACAGAAGTGAGAATTATTGTTTAGGCAACTCATGGTGCGGATAAGCAAACATTTTTTTTTTTAATTCATCTGTAATAGAGTACAAAACTGTTAAAGGTACTGGAATAAATACAATATCTTGCCCAACAAATAAGTGACCAACACATTTATGTACAAATGAATGAAAATGGCAGCAATATCTAAATATTAAAAACAATCAAAGCTTATCAATAAGGCATACCTTTTCTTGAGGTTTGTAAGCTGTGGATGAACTTGCCTTTAGGATGCAACCTGCTGCTGGGCCGCACAAAGCCAGTGATGGAGATGGTGAGGGTGTGAGGGCCCAGGAACCTCACAAACTTATGAAGGAACTGAAGGCTCAGTGGTGCCCTCCCAAAGTCTACGTGTCGCCAGAGGGAGAGGTCACCCACCAGTCGTGCAAGCCGGGGGTGAACACTGCCAAGTGGATGAGTCGATTATGAATTCCAGTCCAGACTAGATCAATTTCTTGTATGTTTCATGACACAGATGTTGTGTTTAAACCCCCCAAAATAGATGATACAGTAACTGATCACAACTGCTTTGATATATATTATGAAATGGTTTGTGTGAGTGATGATTTTTTCTCATTTTTCTGGCTTGGAGGGACCACTAAGAAACATGATCCCCGCTGCTAAAGGGTTAAATAAAGAGGGGAATATAGAGATTAGCATAACCTCCTCTGCCACAATTGATGACAATGGCAGAACATGAAGGATGTCACATGAATTTATTGTAAACAAAACTAAATTTAACCTAATCTAACCTAATGTGCATAATTATCCCACATATTTATCAGAAACAATTAAATTAAATAACTATAAAAAAACTAAATCTGACCTAATCAAACAACATGTAACCTAATATAACCTGCCCCCCCCTAACCCTCCCCATGCCAGGCCACCAGAATGACATTACAAACAAATGCATCAAGGATTAGTTTTCATATGCTAACATCATCATATTGTTGACAGCAGAGCGGGGCCTGAAACCTCATCAATGCTAAACAGTAAATGGTAAAATGCTAGACGGCAATCATAAACTTTACACGTCAATATTAGAAGTTTCGGACAATTTACAGTTTCACCCAACCAACGATTTTCTTACGTGGCTCATGTCTTTCTGGTGATAGATGTAATGAATAGCACGATTTTGTACCTCATTTCCGTCACAAATGTCGGAGAATATGGAGACGAGTGTAATCTTTGCCGTCACTGACATCACAAGAACATAAGAATCACAAGAAACAAACTAACACAATGTCAGTATCAATCTCTTGGGTGATGGCCATGTCTATGTCAACAGTAGCTAAATAAACATCTCTGTGTGTAGGCAAAATCTCACCTGGACAACGTATAGAGGTCGACGGGGCCCAGGAACCAGAACACCCTCAGCAGCACACTCTCGGGCAGCTCTAGCAGGCTCACGCTGGACATCTTATAACACCTCCAGGGGCATAATTACCTCCCCGCCTCCTCCTGATGGACACTAGGACACGGCCAGACACACAGCCATCCTGCCGTGTCCAAGGCTCGTACTGTTCAAAAAGCCTCTGGATGGGATGTTCAGGACTGTTCTTATGATCGTATGTTTTTATGGGGCTAGTTTTAGGATCCCATGAACTGTTTTGTGCCCTCAGTGATGGCTTTTACCCGCCTTCTGCGCCTTCAACGGGAAAAATATCAATGAAAATGGGGGCTATAAAAAAAATTGTTAGATTTCATGGACTGTTTTGTGCCCCCAGTGATGGTTTTTACTCGCCTTCTGCGCCTTCAACGGGAGAACTAGTAATGAAAATGTGGTTAATCTTCCTTGTGGCCTTTGGAAATTGATGTGGTGGGAGCTGGGGAGGTTTAGCGGCCATTTAAACCCCCAGCAGGACCTTTAAATTTAATGGAGGACGTAAACACTAAACAACTCCCAGGTACTGTTGACTGGTAGTGTTTTCTTCCCTTCTTACATATTTTAGTGTGAATATTTAAGCACTTCAGTTACTTTCTGCTGTTTTAATATATCCCTGGAGTTTTAGAAAGGCTCGGTCACCACCACATTAACTTAAGAGACGATTTTTTTGGTGTGCGTGATGATTTATCCTGTTTTCTATAGTATAACAACGCAATTACCTACTTTCCTCTTTCTGTGTTATCATTAGTGTTATCTTAAATACCAAGAAAAAAATAAATTGCTTGTTATAATGCTAAAACGAGACCACAGGAAGACATGTGAAAGGATTCGAACACAGTCTCCGTTATTTTATTTATTTATTTTTGTATGCTGGTCTTGTGACATTTCCAACAACACAACTAACTTCTCTTTATATCATCATTAGTCTATTTATATGCTATCGTAACAAGGGAAACTGACTGACTTATGCCAAAACCAGACAAATCGAAGAAATATATGAAGGGACGCAAAGAAATTACTATCAATCAATCAAGGGCTCAATAATTTTTTTCTGATGGTCGTCATTTTTCCCATTTTTGCACTATGACAATACAACTAACTTATTTTTCTCATTATTACGATTAGTCTACCTTAATGGCACCACAACAAAAGCTACCAGAACAAGACAGGCCGAAATCAAGTCAAGGGATTCGAACACACTCCATTATTTTCTTTTGTGCTGGCCTAATGATATACCATATTTAGCACTGTATCAAGACAATCAACTTACAGTCTTCTTAATTTCTCCGAGTGTTTTTTTTATAATACCAAGAGAAATTGATGTTACCAAAACCAGACCAAGCGAAGACATATAAAGGGATTCGAACACAGCCTCCATTATTTATATACCCAAATTTTACCACTATATCAAGACAATCAACTTAAAATCCTCTTTATTTCTCCGAGTCTTTCTATAATACCAAGAAAAATTGATATGTTACCAAAACCGGACCAATGGAAGACATGGTAGAGGGAATCGAACCCACGCCCCATTGTTTACACTTTGCCTCGTGTCGAAGGAGCCGAGTTGTCTGAGGTGAAGGTATAGGAGATTAAGAAGGGAGGAGACATATAATTACCCATGTGAGGTCTAATCCTGTGGGGCCGGGGCGGGGCAGAGGTTTGAAGCAGGGCGGAGACGGGGCAGGGATGAGGCAAGGTGTGTAGCGGGGTAGGGATGAGGCAAGGTGTGTAGCGGGGCGGGGCAGAGGTTTCCAGGTGTGTAGTGGGGCGAGGACGGGGCAGAGATGTGGTGGGGCGGGGCAAGATATTTGGTGGGGCGGGGACAGGGCCCGGCCAGAGGTGTGTAGCGGGGCAGGGATGTGGGAAGGTGTGTAGCGGGGCGGGGATGGGGTAGAGGGGTGTGGCGGGGCGGGGAACGGGGCAAGGTGATAATTTTTCATTGCAGGTGTTAAAGCAGTCATTTGCAGTAAGGAACACACAACTCTGACAGTACTTGACAACATAATAAATAATTCATGAAAGCTTTCCTAGTTTTTCCACCTTCATATTATGGTTAAGGGACATGTATTTCATCCCTTAACTATAACACGGAGGCGTAATATCGTATTTTGGAGGCGCGTAGTGATTCTCAATAATTACCATTTCCTATTTATCCACAGCTGCCATGCTTTCTATTAACCAATCAGCAGCTTGTGGACTTGGGGTTGTTAGGTTTGGAGGTGGGGGTGGGGACTTTTGCCACTCAAGTATGTGGCACTATATCTATTCCAGGATAAAGTCAAGCTTGTAGTGTCCCATCTTTTGAAATTATTTTATAATTTTTCTTTAAAACTGAATGGTTTTGACACAACTTCTTTTGGTGATATATTCCAGTGATTTACTGCTCTCTGGAAAGCTGAATTTTCTTACATCTTATTTAGTCATATATAACTTCTTGTAATGTCTGGGTAGTAGATATTCATTAATTTCAACTTTTTTTCCTTTTATGCATTTAGCTAATTAAAAAGCATGATCATATTGCCTCTTTCTTTGTATGTTTTTTCTTCATAACTGAAATCTCTCAGGTGGACAGGACAGAGGTGTGTAGTGAGACAAAATGGGGACTGGGCAGAGGTGAAAAAGCATTTTATTTTACCTAAAATGAAGTCACTCTGAAACAGACTGCTGAGGTCAACTTAAGCTTTACCATATTTTTTTTCTGATAGATTTTAGAAGTGCTATTCATTACCAGGATAACTGTCTTTCACAAGTCTAACACATGAAAAACTATTTGAGCGATCATAGTTTTATTTATGTATTTATTTCAGCAAGGGAGACATCTCACAGACTCTTAAACAAAGTAGCAATAAAAAGGCTCGCCAAGCACTTCTCCATCTAAAGAAAAACAGAACACGAGGTTAATATTTTAGCAGTGATGAGTTACTATTTGACAGAAATATATTATTAATTTTGGCAACAATAAATTAGTATATCAGCAGTGCTAAATTACTATCTGTTAGGGTTATGTTAGTCCGAAGCAGCAAGATGTGGCAGGGTGTGAGCTGAGTGGCGGCCTGCTTCACCCTTATAATTATGGAAATTTACTGGACAAGACAGGTTCTCCTAGAGAAAATGCACTTGTGATGATGAGCATGGTAGCAACTGTTTCAAGTTGATTTCACCAATATAATAGGTTTACAATTTTGGGAAGGAGTATTTTTAATATGGCACCCATTGATAAAGCTAGAGTTTAGTTCCAGGTCTCTATCTCTATAAAATCAGAAAACTCACAAGCAGTATCTGCAATTTTCACATTTAAAACCCCGATTTTTTCCTAGCACAAGCAACATGGACATAGCGGCTGCTTTCTCCACCTATGGCTCCTGCGTTGAGCGTGAGGCAGAGCTAAGGGAAGGTGTGCAGGCAGCTGTCAAGGACCTGGAGAAGACATCCTATGCCATCAGCACCATATTGGAGAAGATACACAATGCTCAAGGGATACAGGTACATCATGCTGCTCCTCAGCCCCAGCCTCACTCATTTGATTATATGTAACTGAAGTGTGCATAGCTCATCATCTCTAAGGAGAGGATGTGAATCTTATAGAAGCCAATCAGGAAAGTATTCCCTTGGAAGAATTACTGGTACGTATGTATGAAGCAGAGATCCTATTCTTTTGTCTTGAATAGCCTTCATCCATCTGCCTCCCTTATCACTACAAGTTCATTGTTATTTGCTCATTTCCAGGTTCAGAAGCATGGAAAGCTAATTTGATTTTTATCACTGGCACAGTTTTGCTCTTTTCTAAAGTAATGCAGTAAAGTCTTGTATTACTGTAAGTATTGTATATGTTTCATTTCTGATATTTATTAGACTTTCAAATAAAACCTGCCTCACAATGACAATACTAATTACTTAATTTCCACAGAACATAGAGGCTATCTGTGCTGAGTGTCATCAAGAGCTGACCAAAATCCCAGCCCTCTATCAGGCCTTACAGGAGAAAGTGCCACCTGGGGAGTTTTACCGCTACCACCACAACTTTCGAGGCACCACACATCGCCTGGTGGCTGCCACCTGTTTCATTACCTACCTTGAAGAGAACAGGTGTGTGGGAGTGCTTTCATCATATATATCTATATCTATATCTATCTATCTATCTATCTATATATCTATATCTATCTATCTATCTATCTATCTATCTATCTATCTATCTATATATATATATATATATATATATATATATATATATATATATATATATATATATATATATATATATATATATATATATATACCCTTACATTTTTTGGGGGCCCCGCATAATCACTACTAATAATTGATATCATGTCATAAAAAAGGGTCTTTAAGAATAAAGATCTTGTATCATAGTAGGTCTTTGGTACTGAGGTTTATGGAGCATTGTAAGAAAGTATATTAATGTCATGGGTATTGCAAACATGTCTGTGTGTGTACACACTTAATGTTCTCAAAGTTCATCTCTACAAATAAAGAAAGAATACTGATCGATAAAATTCACCACCACGTCACATTAATTTTGTATTCGTGCATATTCTTGAAAAAAAGACGTTCTCTAGAAAGGCGAAGGGTGCGTGGAGACATGATCGAGGTTTATAAATGGATGAAGGGCTTTAATAAGGTTTTGTTGGTAAGAGAACCGGTAGGACACAAGTAATGGGTTTAAACTGGATAAATTCAGATTCAACAGGACATAGGAAAATTGGTTTACTAACAGGGTGGTGGATGAGTGGAATAGGCTTAGCAGTCATGTGGTGAGTGCCAATATTGTGTCACATTCAAAATAGACTAGATAAATTTTCATGGACAGCGATATTAGGTGGGAGCTTAGGGTCAAAGGAGCTGCCTCGTACAGGCCTACCGGCCTCTTGCAGACTCCTGCGTTCTTATGTTCTTATGTTCTTATTTGGCCCCAATAATCTAAACTACAATCTCCATGATTTTCAAAGAAAGCACGCACAAGAGGAAATATAGATAGATAATTTTTTACTGCATTTTAAGCTTAATTAACCATCGGAACATCATAAGGGTGGGAATGGATGAAGACTGACCAAAGTTATTGTGTCACCACTTACATAAATTTAAAAAGTTAGTCAAAATCTACTTGTGAAATAATGAATATATACCCTTAATCCTCACCTGCCTCCCTTGCAGGTTACCCATGCATGAGGAGGTAGCCAAGGCCCTGGGGCTGTGTACACACCGAGACCAGGGCTTCCACCTCGACCTGGAGGACTACCTGCAGGGCACCCTCAGCATCAGCCATGAGCTCTCCAGACTGGCAATCAATTCTGTCACGGCAGGTAGGTTCTTGCACTGCTGAAGGAGGAGGGTGGTGCAATTGGCCTCCCCTTATTTTCTATTTTTTCTGATATGATTCATAAAAACAATATATATACAGTACTCTTTATTCCACTCCATAAGTGAGAAGTATTTGCAGTTTTTATTGATTTCTGTCACTTTTCTTCCTTTGTGTCATTCTTGTTTCTTATTCATAGATATTGTCATTTAATAGTGAGTCAGAGACTTTTTTACGGCTTGTTACATTTCTCCCCTTGGTTCAACAGGGGACTATGCACGGCCATTCCATATCAGGCAGTTTTTACGTGACCTCCATGCTGCCTATTCCCTCCTTTTCCCAAAAAATGAACTACGGAAGAAATTTGATGAGCTGAAGTACTCACTGAAGAAGACTGAGGAGGTAGTGTACAACCTGTCTCTGCGTGGCCTCAAGCCTCCGGAAATGGAAACCTCAGGCTAAGGAAGTGGAATTGCATCTGAAGTAATATCCCAGTGGTTTAACTTTTGTACTAGATATCTACCCAGATCTCATCTACCTGATTAAATGAATGTATGAAAATTCCAAGTGGTCTGATCTAAACAAGACCTATATAATTTTTAATATGAATTTTTATATATGTGTGATGTTTGATTTTTGTTCTTTGAGGAAGGCTGTCCAGAACAAAGCATTACATTCCTTTCCGCTTACTTCATTTTGGGTCCAAGGTCAAAGAGAGGGTCTTCAGGGACATTGAGTGAAGGGTGATTTAGAATATAAGTTGAGGGTCACAGCAAGGAAAGGTGCCTACCCTCCTATGGCAAGTCTCGAAATGCTTTAAAATTGAATAGTAATTATTCAATATTCACCCGAACATATTATAAACCAGGGACTTAAATATTTGGTACAAAGCCTTCAGATCTTATTTTGTTATTCTTGATAGAAGTCACATGATGTCAGTTAGTCGTAATGATGATTAAGGGATTTAAAGTTGTGGCTGTAGTAAGTAATATGGATGCAGTAACAGCTTGACCCACTTGCCTAACATGCAACTAGTCCATTCTGTCCAAGGTGTATTCATTACATGTAAGGTGTAAAGTTAACTTGTGGGTGTGGTGCAGTAAGTTAAGTGTATGTGTGTAATTCACCCACGGCCCGATCATGAATTGGACTCACAATCTACAGCAAGTACCCTCCCGGCAAGAGCAAGTTCATTATAGTCGATCTCTGGGTATTGCTGGGGCCTCACACACCACACCCCCCACCCCCTCCCCTCCTTGTCAGTGGAAAAATCCTGGTCTGAGCAGGGCTTGAACCTCCGTCTGTCAGGCTGTGGAGCCTGACGGCGCAAAGCTTTAACTGATTGGGCTATCAGAGTGGTGTGTGTGTGTGTGTGTGTGTGTGTGTGTGTGTACACATGGATTCACACACAAGAAACACTGTTGATCATAATCTCAACTTATTACCGTGTGTTCTCAAAGTACTGTATGTATGAGTGTTTGTTATCCTTCACTGTTTCTTTGCATCTCTCTCTCTCTCTCTCTCTCTCTCTCTCTCTCTCTCTCTCTCTCTCTCTCTCCTGTGTATTTCTCTTGAAATTGTAGTGATTTAAAACTGTGTTAAATTACAATATACATATTTAGATTGTAATTAAATTATGTATGTGTAAAATGTAGAAATTAAACATGCCTGTAAGTTAAATTTGGATGCTATTTTTTATCTGAAATTCTCAAGCACTATATATGACTATACCCATGTGTAGCAGATATAGTCTAGTCACTCAGTGGCAAAGGGTTTCAACACTTTTTTTCTTACTGAGCTGCTGACATGTCATAACCTTTGCACTGTCACCTTTCCTGTATCATGGGATAGCCACAGTCACCACTTTTGCAAGCCTGCACTAAGTGTTCCCAAATGGTGTTCAGTGTCACAACTTGGGCTTCATTGATCCCACTGTTCAGTGAGGTAGTTGTGGAAATGCCTTAACAAACCCTGTCCATGTAACTGATAGAATAGTATAGTAATGTTGATGACCATCTGTCATAAAGTTTCTTGTGTACCATGCTTATTTTTTCCATGGGCAATGAAGTTGTTCTCAAGCGTTTTCATCATTTGCTGTGAAGAAATGTGAGTGCCTATATAAGTTATGTCTAGTTTTATTATTACTTGCTTTATTATTACTTAGTGAAATATTGAATCACTGGTGGGGACATATGCCATGAGGTATATTACCAAAATGCTTATGTCCATGTTATAGTTTGAAAAAGCACCAAGACAAAGGTTGTGTGCATATTAGAACTATGAATGATTCACTAAACAGAGATTTACATTTATGATATACTCATGGTATGATCTGTCTAGAGTTAATTATGAATAATATCTGATATTTGTAATTCCTGAAATAGTAATTGTAACATGTTGCTATTATTATTATTATTATTATTATAATTTTGAGGATGTGTGGCCACATGGCAATGGTTATCATATCTACTGTTCATTATTTTTTCATTACTATTGTTAATTAAACCCAGTAATAGCAATGTATGCACCTTACTGTTTCTTTTGTACATTTTTGAATCCTGAGTTAAATTTCCCTACCTAACTTATTAGCCAGCCCAAGGTTTTGTATAATTACCAAATAAATTGTTAAATAATTTATATTTCCTTATGTCAGAGTTTCACCACTCCTTAATTGTTTTCTTAAAGAAAGGGGTGGGGTGGGGGGGGGGGGTAACTTTTTTATGATCACATTCTTATGTATCTATCTCACCCAACCGTGCACCAGACTGGCGGCGTGGAGCTTGTGCTTAATAACATAAAGGCTCTGCGACGGAGGCATCAATTAACGATACTACATGCCTGCTAAAGCTCTTTATTTATAGCTCATGACGCCCCGCCCTCTCTGGGAACTCCCACCGAGGGCAGGGCGGCCATGCCAAGGCTTCAGTTCATCATACACTCCCTTTTCTTTTTGGCACAGTTACGCCTCCGTCCTCTGTGTGATACATTAAAGCAATAAAAGAGGAGTAAAAAGAAAAGTGTAATAGTGGAAACAAACTAAAGGACAGAAAAGAGAAATGCAAAAAAAGTCCAGAGTCAGCTAAAGAAAATAGAAAGCAAATGTAGTGAGTGGAAGCAAAGTGTAGCTACAGGACAGGGTGAGGCATATAGGTGTGCGCAGTGAAGTAACCAGGAGTGCGTAGTGAAGTATTTAAGTGTAAAGAAGTACCGGAGGACCAGAGAGGCGATACAACTTGCTCTTGCTGTACAGGTGAAGAAGAAGAAGAAGAAGGGTGCTGATAAGGGCCGCCACTCGCCACGCAACAAAATAATGGAGAAAAATGTACCCTAGTTTAGATCACATTTCATAGGGATTTTGTGCGTCTGAAAACAATGGGTGCGGGCGTCCATTTTTAAAGGTCCGGCAGCTGGCGTCCATTTTTAAAAGTCCCGCCGCGGAATGTTTTGGCGAGACACGTGACCGCCGCCCTTCTTCTTCTTCTTTTGACCTGTTCCGCTTTGTACCGCTTCATGGGTCCTGCACTTCTATACCTTACACCATGCACTTAATTACTTCACAGTGCACACTTTACACTTCACCCTGAACTAATGTGTTTTTTCTGCTCTTTTCTTCCCCTGACTTTGCTTTTCTATGTCCTTTTATTAGCTTACACTATTACACTTTTCTTTTCACTCCACTTTCATTGCTCAGTTCTTTTTTTCCCAACACCACGCCAAGAAAATTTTTGTGAAAGGCATTATAAATCCGCCGCGTCCCGACCCTCGCCTCGTCTGCGCCGGCCAGGACTTCGGCGGTCACTGGATCTCACCTCGGACACTACACCTCATGGCATGCAGTTATATTAAAGTTTTATATGCCTAACTAATGACTCTATTAATACAGAAATCCAGGACAACAAGACAAAGGACGTAATTAATAGGGAATTCGGCGGTCATTGCACCTCCGCTCGGACACTACAGCTCATGGCATGCAGTTATATTAAAGTTTTACATGCCTAACTAATGACTCTATTAATACAGAAACCCCGAGCAACAAGACAAAGGACGTAATTAATAAAGGAAGTCATCAGCCGGGGAAGCGAAGGATCCTCCCCCCGTGACGTCACAAGCAGCTGACGGAGGAAAACAAAAGGTACAGAGGCGCAATAGCCATTTTCCCCCATTTTCCCCGCTAATAACGCCTGATTGACAATGATATCAGGCTCCACTTAATTCTCTGGCCAGCGAGTCGTGCCGTGGGTAAGCGAATGGCGGATCGGGGCCTTAGAAGCTGGATAAAAGGGACTTGATGGGAGCACAACTTGGCTTGACAACAAAGGCAGTGGGTGATGTCGTTGTATCGGGCTGCTTTTTATAGATTAGCAAAATAGTGCAGAAAATGGTGATCAAAGAGGAAATAGAATGGAAAGAAGATGAAGATTGCTAATGAGTTTTAAGAGGATCAATATAGAAGACGAGGAGGAGGAGGAAGAAAGGTGGAAAACAATAGCAAGGGAAGGAAAAGGAAGGAAGACAAGGCAAGACTGCTTTTTATAGATAACCACGTTCTCTCTCCCCTCGCCAGGTTCAACGTACATGGCGAAGGCTGCAGGTGTCTCTGTACGACGCCAACACCATAATGGGGAAATAGTAACTGCGGGGTATTGCCTTGAGTTGGGAGTGTGTCGTGGGAGGGCCTCCACGACACAAAGAACGGTCATTTTTATCGTGTAGGTTTAGGCTGCTTAGTGGTGTCGTTGAGCCGCTGGGAGGCACGTGGAAAGGTGTGTTGCCTTGCTCCTAAGTTTAGTTGAAGAGATGCATTACTGTCGTTCTTCAGAGACTGGCTAATTGGTGATAGGGACGTTTAACAGTTCAGTGGCCATTGCTCTGACACATTGTTGTTGTTTTATGGTGACGTAAACAATGCTTGACTGCTGTGGTGTTATGTGGTGATACAGCTGGGGGAGTTTAGAGAATGGTGTGCTTGTTTCTACTCGCCATCAATTCCTAAATATTTTTTTGTGCAAACCTAATTACTTTATCATTCTTTACAGTGAGATACAAGCACTGAATGGGATAAATGCAATGCAGTTTTAAAAGTGATAAAACTTGAGAAACTTTTCAAGGGTGTCTGATGGTGACCTGGGTGTCAGTGCATAACCTGCTGCCTCTAAAGCAAGCTCTTCACTCTGTCCAAGAGAAGGGTTTTCTTGGGACTTTGAGGAAGCAGGTTGCAGCAAAATGCTGTACTGACAAGTAGCAGAGACTGAGGCAAAGTCAGGCAGTGTAGCAGCCACGCACATTCTTACCTCTGACCTGAGTTGAACCAAGATGGGAGGTGCTGTGAGTGCTGGGGTGGACAATGATGACCTTGTGGACAACCTCAAGGCTGCCAACTATATCACCACACCCCTCCTGGAGCGGGTGTTCCGGGCCGTGGACCGTGGGGACTACTTCACTGCAGAGAACAGGGAGCAGGCCTACCGGGACAATGCCTGGAAGAAGGGAAACCTGCACCTATCTGCTCCATGTATATATGCCAAGGTGGGTGAAACAACGCTTAGAAATTAGTGGTATGTTCTTAGGATTGTGATTTTAATATCAGTAAATGTTCAGCCTGTAATGTTAAGCATTACCGTAGATGCCAGCAGTTAGTTAACAGTAAATATGGATGCAGTTTTCCTCCACTAATGTCTTTTTCTTACTCATTATGGTATTAGCCTCACAAGCTTTGACATATTAATTTACTCATCTACTTTTACCAGTACTTTATACCATCTCTACTATGGATATCAAATACCTAACTAGTCAACAAGATGGTCATTGAGTCGGTGGCTACTCGTAGACCGGTGATTAAATTTTGTTGTATTATCCATCAAGACACTCATTCCTTTTTAAGTACGGGCTTACTTTCTTAGCAAAAGAGGGAAGATAGTTTTGATATATCAATAAAAAGGCCAAAGAGACTGAGATGAGCACTGAGGCCAAGCACCCCAACTTTACATATGTCACAATTTGTCTATGGGAGTAAATATGCTGCTAGATTGTGGTATCAGATAGGGAATATGATACATGAAAGAAGAATTCTTATATCATCCTAAAAGTAAGATAAATAAGTCTTTTTTTTCCTATCATATGTAATAACGGTATTATTCTAGTGTTTGCCCATACTCACCCCTCGCAACCAAAATTGGCTAGGGGGCCATTGAGACTACGGGGAATGCGGTGGTAAACATGAAATGCGTCGCAAATGCATAGTTTTTGAGTTGTGGGGGATTGAAAAATACCCTAGATGTAGGGAAATTCCTTACAATTACTTAGATGTAGGGAAATTTCATACATGCCGGTTTTTTTTACAACGTACGGAAACCACGCAATTTCACTCTCTCCATACCAAAGGGGGGTTCAAAGGGGGCGAAGCCCCCCGTTACAGCATTAAGATCAATGAAGCATCTAAACGGTAAGTAATCTACGTCATAGAAATCTTGCAACCATCATATATGACTATGTATTAACTTACTGGTAGCACGTACGAACGCGTGAAGCAGGTTTGGTATCACATACGAACGCGTGAAGCAGGTCCGAACGCAGGTTTCTTTTGTTCAATATCCCTCAATTAGCTGTTCGGTTGGGGCATTTTAAGATGGGGGGGGCGCAGCCCCCCCTTTGGTTAGCATGGGGGTCGAGGGGGGCAAAGCCCCCTCGTTAGCAGGTCGTAAAGTTTGGTTGGAGTAGTTTAAATATGCTCCCCCACCCAAATACCCCGACTTCACGCGGGTCCCCCAAGATCGTTGGGGGAAGGGGATTAATTCGGCTTCTTCTTTACTTTTAAGTACTTTGTTTTTTTAACTATGATATATGGAGGCGTATTATCGTATTCTGGAGGCGCGGAGTCAATATCCACAATCACCTTGTATACTGGGAATACGAACCCGTGAAGCAGAAGCGAGAGCCTGCACTTCCTGTACAACCCGCAGTACTGTTTAAGGCGCAGCGTTGGACGGATCCCGGCTAGCTGGTGGTTTTACTTGTGTCAGTGATAAACAATGAAGATACACTGTGTTTGGTGCCACGGACTCTACTTGGAGGACAGAAACCTTGCGATGAGGTGACAACCTACTAGAGAGGGCATGAGTGTAGTGTAGGCGGTTTATGTGAGCACAGATGGCCTCCGGCGCCACGCCAGATGGTGAGGTGAGCATCGTTTGGTGGGTTCACTACGCTTCTCTCCCAAAACAAACTTGGGGATCCAGTGAGTGCGTGGTTTCCGTATGGGAAACACTAAATTCGTTGCAAACGCTTATTTTAGTGGTGGTGGGAGTAAAATTACCTAAATTTAGGGAATATACCTAGATCTAGGGAGTTTTTATCCCCCCCCCCACACACACACTAAAAAAATATGCGATTGTGACGGATTTTGTGTCCCCCACCCGAAACTCCGCATTCCCACCAGGTCCCCAGGCTTATATGGGGGGGGAGGGGGGAGTATGGGCAAACACTAGAATTTTACCGTAATTACTTATGCTAAATACAGTTTTTTTTTTTTTTTTTTTTTTTTTTTTTTGAGGCAGAATAACTCTTCTCATCTTGACATAAAACAGAGTGACTCCCTCTCGCCAGGTGATGGAGGGTCTTCAGCTCTCCCCCGGGCATTCCTTCCTCAACCTGGGGTCTGGCACGGGCTACCTGTCCACCATGGCTGGCCTCATTGTTGGTGGGTCTGAGGGGAGCCTCTCATGCAAATTAAAATGTGTCAAATGTTTTGGGATATAACTCACTGTCATAACTTTCATAATGTACATACTAGTGAAAAGTCAGCTGTCTTACAATATTATAAATGTTCTGGTATAAGAGCCAATGAATATCTGAAACAGTTTCTCTGTTAGTGAAATAGTTTTAACCCTTATACCCCGTGATAAAATGAGTGGGCGGTTTTAAGTTACGTACACAAAAAACGGGTAACTAGTGTTAGTAGGTGTTCCCTTGCTTACCTTAGTGTTCAGTCAAATTATTGTAACAAATACTGGGACAATTATATATCATTTGAAAGCTTAGAAGTTGCTCTTTGCTGTAGTATAATGATAAATGAACAAATGGAACTTATATATTCCTTTAGATGGGAAATCTCTGGTATCACCTCACACAAGTCGTCTGACATCATCCTCGTGTCACACACCGCTCTTGTCCAGGTCAATAAGAAGACAAAAAACAATTCTCACGAACTGTCATGTATCATATCATGTGCCTGAAATACTTATTTTCTCATGGAAATACATATATATCTGCTATCTTGCCTAGAAATTAGTAAAAAAATGATAAAATACAGCATACATCGCGACCGTGTACTCACTGCGGGAAAATCTGGAGCCCGACTACAACATAAACAAATCCTTGTAAAAGCTAGAATGTGATTGGCCAAGCATTCAGCATGTTGAAAACAAAGGGCCAATGATAGGGCTTGATGTATGATGCATAGCCTCAAGCATAAACAAACTGCGTCATGAAATGAGTGCGATATTTGAAGAGCGCCATGATCATGGCGTGACGGAGACTAACATAAAAGCTGTGATCATGCCTGATGGGGTATAACAGTTAAAATAGTTACAGTCTTGCTAGTAATGTGACTGATTATGAAGTATCTTCAAAAGGAAATTACTAAATAAAATGTAATGTCTGGTGATTATGAGGTATATCCAAAAGAATATTACTAAATAAAATTTGATCTATGAAACAAATTACATACTGCCTCTTTGTTTAGTGTCATCTATGAGGGAACAAGTACAAGGCTGATGCTGTAATTATAGTCTGTTGAAGTATCTAGCTCACTCTGTCTGAAGAGAACTGACTAGGAAGGTGGTGGTGATTGATGGTGATATAAGGATGACTTTGATTTTCTATCCTGTGACTCTACTTTTTAATTTCTTTAGGTCCATATGGGGTGAACCATGGGGTGGAGCTTCATGCTGATGTGCTCAAATACAGTTTGGAGAGACTAGAAGAGTTTAAGAAGAACTCCCCTGCCATTGACGCCTTCAATTTCTGTGATCCGCAGTTTGTCCAAGGTAAATGTGCTGGTATAAGCAACCCAATAAACTGTAAAAAGCTGGTAAATTAAGAGTAAAGCACTGCCGTTGCCACGGAGATGCATACAAGAGGCCTCAAGCGGCAAAGAGGCAAACTGATAGCCAATACGGTCTGTTGATGCAGACCTTTTTTTTCTGGTAATTTTTTGGTGGATGTTTAATTTTGAAGCTTTTGTTCATGACGCTGACTAGGATGCATTCAGTTTGACAAAACTGATCATTTTGCCACATAACTACAATATAGAGGAAGGCAGTGCAGTGTGGCACTGCAGTTCTCAGTGTGTGTAAACAACAGCCATCAACAGCACAGCAGATGTCCTGAGTTTTCAGTGTGGCTCGTGTTTCAGAACCTCATTCTCTTTGGCTGTCATTTTGGCTGTAGCCAGGACAGGGCCATCTACAAGCATTTTTGCCATGATAGCCCAAGTAACTAAAGGGAAATAATGGGGCTGTCATTTTGGCTGTAGCCAGGACAGGGCCATCTACAAGCATTTTTGCCATTATAGCCCAAGTAACTAAAGGGAAATAATGGGGAGCTTCCATCTCTGTAATATTTGCATGGATGAATGCTCATCTGGGCTGCCTGGTGAGCAAGGAAAGGTTTCAGTGGACCAGTTACTGAATGCAAACAAAAAACAAGAGAAAACAATGGCCAATTGACTTCAACTCATTTTTTCAAATACATAATTTAACATATTTTTATTTTTATTTTTATATTTCCTTTCTTCTAGAATTTGGACAATTGCATTTGTATTTTTAGTTTTTATTTATAATTTCTTGCACTCCAGAATCCAGATACCTATACCTTCTTAGAAGCCATGATGATGTGTCTTTTCTTTCCAGGTAACTGCTTGTGTATGCCACCTGATGTGCGCCTGTATGATCGAGTGTACTGCGGCGCCTCCTGCCCCGAGAGCCGAGAGCAGTACATGAAGTCTCTCATTAAGGTTTGTGAAATATAGTCATGTTGCCTCTTTATGAAATTACTGTGCATAACATGTCCCTTTATTATTGCACTGTCAATCTATGAAATAGTTATTTTATGTAAAATAGTTAATGAAGCTGGGTTTCATAAATCAGAGGATTTTTTATATAATTAGGGTTTCACAAAGGCAGTTCTCACTACTGTCATCACTGCATTATCCTCACTTATATTGGTTTAAAATGTACTTTGGTGCTGGAAGAAAATTGGCCTGCAAAATGATGAATTAATATATAAACGAATAAACATGGAAAATAGCCAGATACGTGAATTTTGTTTGAAGCGTTGAATTTTTAATAATAGCATGTGGGGAAATAAACCTTAGAAAAATAATATTTCATTAAAGCAGTTACTACCAGAATATAGTTGGTAAAGAAAAAGTGAAAGGAAATCATTTGAAATGTAATGATCCATGTTTGTGACCAGCCTGGGGGTGTTCTGGTCATGCCCATCAATGACCAGCTGGTGAAGATGACTCGCAATGGACCAGACACTTGGGAGACTGTCTCCCTCCTCCCTGTCTCCTTTTCCTCCTTGGTGATGCCGGACCCCAAGCACCCTCCTCCTACCGTCTCCCTGCGTGAGTAATTTCTTTATATTTTTTGCTGTGACAATATTTGTTATTTTCCATTTTCTCTTTTTTGCAGCAGCTTAACACTCACACGAGTCCAGCATATGATCAGACTGTGCATAGATAACCTGAAACACAGACTATAAAGAAAGTTTTGTGCACATTAACAACAAACACACCTTTTAAAGTGCATGAACACACTACTTGACACAACACCCCTGAAAATATTTGTGCTTTTACAAAAAATTGAGCAGATGACTGTACTTGTTATCTGGGATGAGAAACTTTTCTTGCCACGGCAACTTAAGTTGTCACCTGAGAATAAGGTGTTAGATGGAATTTAAACATGCATTTTAAACTGTAGTTTAAATACTTTTGATTTTCTCTACTGCACTTCTCATGGTCATTCTTTTTCTGCTTTGTCCCACAGCACTTGTCAACCTCATGTCTGACCTGCAAGACTTATGCCGTCAGCAAGTCCGTGCCATCTTACGTGCTAACATAGACTTGGAGCGGCCGAATTTGTCCACGGCTGCCAACAAACCTGTGACCAAGCACCCAAGGCAACGTGACCGCAGAAACATCCACAGAATTGTTGTCCCATATGTTCCTGTGCCCTTCTATGAACCAGATGATGATGAGGATTCACGCATGCTCTCTGAGGATGAGGATGAGGATGATATACACTTTGAGCAGCGACACACAGCCCATCAAATATCTGCTTTCTTTGAGTTGGCTCGAGACTTTGCTGGGCACAGGAGATCAGAGAGAGAGGAAAGAAGGAACCAGGAAGAAGAAGAGCATGGCAGCAATGATGATGAGTTGGATGAAGAGAATGAGGAGGAAGATGATGATGAAGAGGAGGAAGCCAGCAATGCAAAGTCTAAGAAAATCCGAAACACTTCAAACTCAGAGGAGACACAGGAAACCCCTAAAAAGCCAGAGTCAATCACTGAGAAGCCTGATGAGGAGGAGGATGTGGAAATGGCTCCTGGAAACTCCAATCATAACAGTGGCTCCACTCAGAACAGTGGTCCCACCCAGGCAGCTGCCACTCCTTCAATTGTAGCTGCTTCATCCTCTACTTCTGGTGTAGCACACTCAGACCCTATCCCAGTCCTGGCCCCAGCACCCACTACACCGTCCAAATCAAGCAAGAAGCGTGAGAAATTTGATAGTGGGGTTGGGGATGAAATAGAAAATGGGAAAGGACCAAGCTCAGAAGAGTCGGACCTAGGAGATGAACGTGATGTGGACATGGACATTGATGATTCCTCAGACTCAGACTACTCAGACAACTCTGCTCCACGACTGATGAATTACCTGCTGGATCCAGATGATCCAAGTTGTCCATGTGGTGGGGGTTGTGGTGAGGCCTTCAGAGGAAAGAAATCAGATAAAAAGGAAACTGAAGATGAGGAGGGAGAAGGGGAAAAGAAAGATGAAGAGAAAGAAGAGGGTGGAGCTTGCAAGAAGGCATCAGCCATAGAAACATATTCCACTTACATGCGAGAGAAGATTAAGCTCTTGCCTCTGCCTCTGGCCCTCAAGCTGTACCTGAACTACAACAGAGAGTTATAAGCGTGGTGGGGGGGGCAGTGCCGGCACCCCCACCACACCCCCCCAGTGCCCGAAAGCTCCTGACAGTGCAATGTGTTTGGAGGAAGCCCAATATCAAGGAAGTGGGTGAGAGGCTAACACAGGCTTTCTTAAAGACAGCATGAGGTTGGGTCTTTCAAAGTGTACAAACTCAAGCCAATTTCTGCAGCTACAAGCAGCGCTTCATGAGTCCTAATCACACTACCGTTCCTTACAACACAGGAGGCACAGAAGAGCCTTGGGGATGCTCACTTACTGCAAGGGAAGTGGAAGGGGAAATGGTAATAATGAAAAGTGATAGGGGTTTTGACTAGTGTCTTTCCATTTGTCGAGTTGCTCACTCGCATGTTTAGCCGTTTGCATAAAAAAATGACGACTGAGCATATATTAGTGCAGCAGCAGTTAGTGTATAAAGATATATATATATAATATATATAAAAATCCTGATGGTTGCAGTGTTATATAGAGGTTTGGCAGATTTATATTGACAGAAATGTCTTATTTATTGAGTCTATAGTCATGCCGTGTTACTGTGGTACTGTAATGCTGGAACACACACAGATTGCCACTCACTATATGGCTGTGTTGTGAACCCATGCTAGTTGGATATGTAACTTATTGTGTATGGTATATGGCAATATCAGTTTTCAATTTTCTTTTATATATATACAATTTTGCATCCAATTTCTTAGTCTGGGTCAGTAGGGGATTAGAGCCTGACTGATTAC
Organism: Eriocheir sinensis; assembly: GCF_024679095.1. Classification (NCBI taxonomy): domain Eukaryota; kingdom Metazoa; phylum Arthropoda; class Malacostraca; order Decapoda; family Varunidae; genus Eriocheir; species Eriocheir sinensis. The sequence goes on from NC_066563.1 coordinate 1,007,985, forward strand.
AGAAATCAGTTGAGTTGGGCATTGGTCAGTGGCTGCTGGGTAACACTGCAGAGTCAGGCAACGATGTGAGACACTCGTTTACTGAATGGCCCCGGCAGTATAACATAATGGCATTATCTGTAAAGTTCAACACTATATTTGTGTAAGTGTAAGAGGAAATACTACTTAAGTTACTTCAGGACCAAAGCTTTGCCAAAATAAAAAAAAAGGAAAAAAAAGTGAATTATTCATATACTAGTTAACATTGACAGTTGATATAGTATTAACCTGCTGATATGAAATGACTTGCAAGAGGATTTATTTCAATGCTGTATTGTATAAAATTTTGTTTTGTATGGTTTATTTGTTTCCATTTTCATACATACAGTGCTGGAATTGTATATTGCTTTGAAAATATTATATATCACATATATTTTGCCATTGCAAGAGCTTTGATCCTTTATGAATGGATATATTTTGTAGTCTTCTTGAGTATGTAACCCGAGTCTTGCTTGATCATGCCCAGTGGCATACAAATTTAATGGATGGTAAGGGAAGGAAAGCATATGTTATGAGTCTCAAGATAAAGCTATATGAAAGGATGCCGTGTTCTCATTTCCATTCGTGCCTTAACAAGCACATCTATTCCTATAACAAACAAGTGGCAAATGCAGTTTAAGCCGTATATTCAGGTTATAGCTGCACTTTGATGGTACAGAATATCTGTACAAGCAAATATATCTGAGAAAAATGCTAAGGGAAAACAAAGAAGGGCTTTTTACCAGGGAAATACAACCTCATTTACACTTGTCGATCTGCACAGCAAATGACAATGAATTACATAGAATTACATTGAAAATCAGACCATGTAGACCCCATGGTCCAGACTAGGTGGTCTGTCCTTAAACCTAAGTGATTCTACATTAATCAGATGGCTCCAAAACGTTGCTTTTCTACTCTAGTTAATGTTAAGATCAAGGAAGTGACGGTCGAGCTTGTTTTTAAAGGAGTCAATCGTGTTACACTGAACCACTGACGGTGGGAGCTTATTCCATTCTCGCACTACAACACTGGTGAAGAAAAATTTGGTGTAGTCTGAATTTACTTGTCTACATTTGAGTTTTATGCCACTTCCTCATTCGCAAAGTGTCATCGATCATAAACAATTTTGTTCTGTCTACATTTGTGAAACCATTAAGTATTTTAAAACATTCAATCAGTTTTCCTCGGAGGCGCCGTTTCTCAAGAGAACATGTTAAGGGTGGAAAGCCTTTCTTCGCTTGATAGATGTAAGAAACACTTGTTACAGGAATATAAACCCAGAGCTAATGATCATGCCTGAGCCAGGACAGTGAAATGACCTGGGAACAAGAAACAGAAGAAAACAGCAGGAAGAGATAAAAAGAAGTGGTACATAACAATTGGGGCTAAAGCAAAGGTCATTCCACCACTATAATGACCTCTGTACCTCACTGCGCGTTTTTTGTCTCTGTTCCAATGTGTCTATGGTGTATGAGAAGCCACTTCCTTCCTTCTTCCAGTCCCTCAGATTGTCATTTTTCACGTCCTCATCTTTGCTCTTGCTGGAGAGCGGTCAGAGCCATTCAGCACTCCTCATCATATTCTGCATCCTTATTCTGCATCAGTTTATCATCCACAGCTAAATAATCCATCAACTTCTCTTGTGCTTTCATTGCCCACAAGTGGCTGTGGATTATGTTGTGATGAAAGAATGTTTGCAAAGAACAAAATCCTTCCAGCACAAATGTCTACAAGACATTGACCAATGACCATTTTGTGTTCAAACTGTGATTCAAACAGACAATGCCGTGCCTTGTCAAAACAGTTAGTGGTACTGTATTGCATACACTGGCATCACATGCACAAGCAATAAAGAGTAACACTTATTTCAATAGATGACCAAGTAAGAAGAATAAATCGTAATAGATGACAATCAGAATATTAATATAAAATATCAAAATCACAAGTAATAATGATTATAATTGAAAGCCTAGTAATAACAAAATGTCTGAATACATATGTGATTTATATATATATATATATATATATATATATATATATATATATATATATATATATATATATATATATATATATATATATATATATATATATATATATATATATATATATATATATATATATATATATATATATATATATATATATATATATATATATATATATATATATATATATATATATATATATATATATATATATATATATATATATATATATATATATATATATATATATATATATATATATATATATATATATATATATATATATATATATATATATATATATATATATATATATATATATATATATATATATATATATATATATATGTATTATAGTATGTTAAAATTTGCCTTTGTAGCCTCCACAGTCTTGGTAGTATGTGGGACGAGCCTGCGTTACCAGATTGTATCGTACCCAGAACACTGTATTTTCAGTTTCTGACCCATAACTATTAGAAAAAACATCAATCATTAACGGAAAAAAAAAGAAAAAAATTATAAAGGAATACCAGTATCTACCTGTGTGGGGACCAGTGTTGGGCGCAGCGGCACTACCAGTAGCGCCGCTGCGTAGCGATGGTACTTTTTTTAGTAGCTGAAGCGGTAGTGCCACTCTTTAAGAAAGAGCGGCAAAAACGGTAGCGGCGCTACATTTTTTGGTAGGGCTCGTCACTACTCGCTACTCGGGGTGGACCAACTACGTACGTGATGAAAACGCGAATATGAAACGTGTACAGTTCAGTGGGCTGAGCCGCGGCCCGTCACTCTTGTCAGTCACCTAACGCTCGCTCAGTAGTGTATCTGCGACTGGAGGTGTGGATATTCCTGATCACGGCTCACGAAGCCTTGGAAACTGGTAAAAACTGGGTGAGTCAACTAGCACAGCCGAGGGAGGTGAGTGAATCTTCTAGCCTCACGTACAGGAAGTGTAAAGTGACTTACTCGGAAGTGTAAAGTGACGTACTCCTGACCACATGTGCATGCCAGGTCTTTCAGCCCCCGAGATGGAACACTGTATTGTTACATCTCGAGATTCTTCTTGACCTGACGTGAAGCTTAAGTGTTGTGCAACAAGTCTATGATCAGTTCCAAAGAACTCGGCACTCCGGTAAACCTGCGGTTCTGAAGGATCCTCCAACGAGTCCTGACGGGGATGTGGTCAATCTTCTTAGCTACCCCTCCGGCATTGCTATACCAAGTCCAGCAGTGCAGCTCTGGTCTGGTCTGGTCTGGTAAACGTGAGTGATGACATTCTAATCATTAAAGAGGTGCTGCTTCGCCCGTGACCCGCAAGACTTGGTACTATATAGACAAGGATTAAAGACAGAAATAGGCGTATAAATAGACAGACACGGAAGGTACTAATGTTTATTATTTCGCGAATTTTAGTAACTGTAATGAGAGAGAGAGAGAGAGAGAGAGAGAACAAACATTTACCCTTCCTCCTCTCTCTCTATCTCTTCATTTACCTTGCAGCTTGGAGTTCCTCATCCTCGCCTCCCCGGCCCTTCAATATTGGGTAGAGGCAAATTTTTCCGGCTTGAGTCTCAGATGCGTTTCTCACCCCATCCCTCCCTCTCTCCCTCCTCTGCTTCCCTCTCCTCCCGTTTCCCTTCACTACAGTTTCCTTCGCCTTAGTCTTCCATCTTTACATCTCTCCTACCTTCCTTCCTTTCTGTTGTTTCTTTCTGCATCTGTTTTTTGTCTATGATGCGTTTTATTCCTCCCTTCCTCCCTCTCTCCTTCCTCCTTCCCTCTCTTCTCCCGTTCCCTTTTACTACCCTTTCCACCTCCTCAGTCTTCCATTTTTCTCTCCATCTCTCCTTCTTCCTGTTGTTTCTTTACGCTTTGTCTTACATGCGTTTTCTCATTCTTCTCCTTCCCTCTCTCCATCGTTCCCCTTCACTTCCCTTTCCTTCTCTTTAATCTTCCCTCTTTCTCTCCGTCTCTCCTTCAATCCCTCCTTTCTGTTGATTTCCTTACACTTTCCTTAGTCTTCTTTTTTCCCTCCCTCCCTCCCTCCCTCCCTCCCTTCCTCCTTTTTCCTCTCTCTTCTCATTCTCCCATTACTACTTTTTCCCTCTTAATCTTCCTTTCCTCTCTTCATTTTCTCCTCTCCTCATCCTTTACTTCCTCTTCCCTTTCCTATCTCACGTCATTGCCCTCTGTCACCTTCCCCTCCCTTAAATCTATTGACCTACATTCCTATCTCTTTACCTATCTATATATCTATCTTCTCTCTCTATCTATCTGTCTCTTTTTCTACACCCATATCTCACCCCGTTACACCTCTCCTACACCAGACTCGCCGCACCTTTCCCGCAGTTCATCGCGCGCACGGCCAAGTTAAGAAGCAAAACGTGGCCTCAGATGTCAAAGCTTGTTCCTGTTTACTTGGGCTGTCTGCTTGAGCGCTCTGCTTGGCCGATATATTATGCAGGGATTAAATATGCACGACCTTGGTTTGCGCTATTCATGGGCATACTCGAGTAGGCTGTGGTATTTTTTTTTCTCTCTCATTTTACTTGCTGCTGCTGCAATGAATACGTATATACCACTATTGACATTTGCTCTGGATTCTGGTTTCTGGCTCCCTGCAATGTCATTCTATTTATAGTGTGTGTGTGTGTGTGTGTGTGTGTGTGTGTGTGTGTGTGTGTGTGTGTGTGTGTGTGTGTGTTGTCGTCGCTGCCCGTTGGTTTGTTGTGTACATGAAATTACGGTGTGTTGGTTCATAAAAAAAAAACAGGGTCAACACAACAAAATATGATAAACACACAAAATACTGAAAAAAAGACTGATCCACTCGCTATTAACTAACTATCTAACTAAATATCTAACCGGCTAACTCTAACTAGCTCTTCGACTATGTTTAACTACCTCCCTACCCTACAACCACCACCACCACCACTACTACCACTACAACTACTACTACTGCTGCTACTTTTATCATTTCATTTTGAGTCCTAACGTGTACAGCAAACCTAAACGGACAAGACATAAAGCAGGCGATAATTTTCCACGCCGCCTCTCCCGTGTTTCTCTCGCAAATCCCGAGTTAATAATTTTACTGTTATTAAAATTTCGCTCTGGCGCCGCTCCGGAGTTACAGGCGCCTCCCTCCCTCACTTAATTAAAGAGTTCTGAGTTATTTTCTCTTACTTTCGCCGCGTGTTGGAAATAATCAAGCAAGTGGTAAGAGTAGAGCGGCGCGGCGGAGAAAGTTGAGGCTAAGATTGCGGAGTGGAATGCAATATGACCACGCGCGGGCACCTTCTGTTCTTCCTTACCGCCCCGGCTGCTTCTCTTGTATATAAGTCGCGTTGCCTTTTCATTACGGACAGCAACTCAGTCTAATCTTCCGCCCCATGAGAAGTCGAGGATTAGCTTCATTTTGAATTGAGGTAAAGTTATAAGGAGATACAATTTACACGCTTCTAAATCACAAGATGAACGAGAAATTTGTGTTCCGGCATTTAGGTTGGTGTTAGTAGACTCTTCCGCCTTTAACATTAACTATTTCCAAAGGCCTAAAATGAGATCAATCGGGTTCTAATGAGTGATTTTATAGGTTAACGGTACAGAAGATGGGTCAAACTACCACCAGAGTTATAAAGCTATCGCTGGAAATGCCCAGAACTCCTACGAATGTCAGATATGTGTGACTGGGGGAGGAAGTGTTTAAGAATATAGCCCTTACTCTCCCGCCTGTTTGCTATTCGGGTCAAGAATTCTGTGTATTTCCTTTTCACGGCAACACCTCAAGGCAACTTTGGCTCTTATGAAAAATGTCAGATTGCGTAAACTACATAGACACACACACACACACACACACACACACACACACACACACACACACACACACACACACACACACAGGCACATTTTTGAAATCACAATATTGACAACACAAACAAACCTTCAAGTCCATGAGATACGAAAATACAATAAAGAAGGAAACTACATCAGAAAAGAATAAGAGGATAAAAGAGAGACAGAGAGAACTAATAACGTGAAGCAGGAAGTCTTGACGAATAAACAAACTGATGATAAACTAAAAACCTGAAAAAAATAGGAAAATATAAAGTCGGGGAAAGACGAAGAGAAGGGAAAAACAAAAGATCAAACGGAGGGAGGAGAAGCAAGGATGACAGTGAAGGGCGAGGGTAGGATCAGATTGCAGGGAATGAAGGACAGGAATAAGACAAGGCCGCGGGAGAAGGAGGACGAGTTAAATCCCACAGGACATAATGGGTACAAGACTGATGCCGCCCACTACCATGAGAGAAAAGGGGAAAACGAGGTAGACTGAGGGGAAAAATGGAGATGAAGGACACGAAGCATCATCCAGGGAGTAATATACGGAGGGGAGAAGGAGAGGGGAGCCGAGGGGAGGGATGAAACGAGGAGGACAGGAGCGGGAAAGATTAAAACAGCTCTTCGTGAGATTGAGCAGTTGAGGGGACTTGGTACAGTGCAGGGCAGAGAGGAGGCAACAAGAGGCAGCAGCAGGGAGGGGAGCCGAGAGAGGGCCGCACAACAAGAGGAATAAACGAGGTTAAGGGTATACACGTCGAGGAGGAGGAGGAAGGAGGACGAGAAATATGAGAAAGAGGGATGGAACGCAGAAGAGCAGGTGGAAGAGTAGAAGGAAAAGGAGAAGAAAGAGGAGAAAGAGAAAGAGGACGAGGAAGAGGACGAGGAGGATGAGAAGATGAATGATGATGGTGAGAAGGAGGAGGAGGAGGAGGACGAGAAATATGCGAAAGAGGAATGGAAGAAGAGTAAATGGAAGAGTAGGAGAAGGAGGATTAGAAGGAGGGCAAGGAAGAAGACGATAATAAAGAGGAGGATGAAACTATAGATGATGAAGGTGAGGAGGAGGAAGCAATCATAATACTGGTAACATTTATAAACACTATCAATTTGGATTATGATAAGAGACGCGGTGCTCTGAGCGGGAGGTCTGTCATGAATGGGATTTGCCGCTCGTTCAGAAAAACAAATAAGAGAAAAACAAGCCCAACACTTCATCACCGTTCGCAGGGAAGAAAGAAACACTAACAAAGATTGCCTTCGTCAGGAGTCCATAAAAAAACGACAGTTACTCCAAAAATAGAACGAATGCTCACGACTATATTTTTTTTCACGGTCCGTCTTTGCCTAGTCTCAGGCGCCTCCTGCGGCCGTCTAGCGAAAAGTTGTCACCCTCGCCATGCACGCGCCTTAAAGATGCATTGGTCGACAGGAACAAAACTTTTCTCGACTGCGTGTCCCGGCGGGCCCTTGCCTTGTGGCCGAGGCCCTCACATTTCCTCTCTTTCCTGTCAGTGAAAGGTGCAGGAGAAATGGACAGCAACAAAATAAAATATGATGTATTGTGATGGACTTTAGAGAATGTATTTACAGGCCCGTTACATAATAATTATTCACAGGTCAAGATATGCCTTTGGAAAAATATTTCTGCAATTGCTAGTGAATAAGTCGCTTAATCAGTTGTCGAAAATTCTTGGCAGCAGCTCAGCGCCTGCAGGTGGTGGCCGAGCGCCAGCAAAAACTGTTCGTAGTGGCGCAGCAAAAGCCAGTCCCTGACGCGCCGTCCCGAGCCGCTCTCCGTCTTGAGGCTCGCTTCCTCCTTCTCACTCAGAAAATTCATCGGCTCGGCACTCTCCGAGTCTTGCGGAGCGTCCTCGTGGATGAGCGAGGCGTTTCTGTGAGGCGCATGCAGCAGGAAGTGAGCCAGCGAGCAGCGCACTTCCCCCAGGTGCACGTCGATGGGCCCCAGGTACTGGAGGGCGCCGTCCTCCTGCCACTCGGGCCACAGCACTTCCATGGCCCGCTGGAGGCGACCCAACCAGCTGAGGGCTTTGTGCAGGCGGGTGCGGGAGTTGCCGGCTTGTAGCTCGGGCACCCGGGGGAAGGCTGCTAGTTGTTATCCCTCCATCAGGAGGTCATACTCCTCGTAACTTTGTCCTGGGTGGAACGCTGCGGCTGTGACGGCCTCGCGTACACTGAGGGCGTGAGAATATGCCCGGGCGCTGCTGGAAAGCACGTCCTTCAGCAGGTCCTGGAGCCTGGCGGACGGCAGGAGCGGGGGGCAGGGGAAGGCGGGGGGCGGCTGGAGGGACCCGCCAGGCCCAGGAAGAAACAGCAGCGCCGCCACAATGAAGTAATCCATTAAGTGTGATGTCAAATTTATATTATTCTTGCCAGAAACATTGTCTGGATCAACACCGGCGAGACTCATGTTGTCGGTTCGTCCTCACCGACCTGGCGGGATTTGTTCTCCTCTCGCACCCCACCATGCCGCCAGTCCCCCGTCCCCGCTCCCCGCCCCAGTCTGTCAACCCTCCCCGGCATCCGGTTGATTGGCAAGCGTATCTGAGGTGCGCTGTGGGGCTGTTTGGCAATAAGGAAAAATGCAGCAAGCAGTCAACACAACAGATGAGGCCCCGCCACCCCGACACTCGCAGCGTCGCCAATAAGAGCCGAATGTGGAGACGGATATATTGTGTTCAAGACGGCGTGGAAGAGGGAAGAGAAGGGGGAAAGGGAAAGGGAAGAGAGGAAAATAAAAGGAGGCGGAAGAGGGGAGAGAATGAGAACGCGTGAGGAGGACGTGCAAGAAAAAAAGTTATGGCGAGGGGAGATGAACGAGGCAAGCCAAGGTGACGGCGAGAGGTAAATAGGGCGGAAGGTCGGGGCGTGGCTGGTGTCCGCGCCTTGCCTGATCCATTACCGAGGGCTGAAGGCAAACTCACACCTGCTAAAGCAAATAGCTAAATCCTCTCTAGGGGAAGGAGCTTCGTGTGGCGTCGACGGCTGGTCTAATAGATTAATGAGAGGGGAGTGCACGAGGGGGAAGGGAAGGGGGCAGGGAGAGGGCAGGAAGCAGGAGGGTTGATGGCACGGTAAGCTGACACGATATTATGTTTAGATTACCTGAGAGTGCAGGTGACGACGCCTCATTTCCTCGCTGGCTGGGTCAAGGTGAAGGAGGAGCTTGACCTCGACAGCCTGGAGCGAAAACAAGCGAAACTTTAATAATGACAACACCGACATGCCTTTTTTTTCCGACTTAAGAAAACCGACTCCTGATCTCCCAACTCACCTGTGCAGCATCTCGATTACCTGCGCCTCCCCGTCACTTCGAATCCCAGCCTCCCTCACCGTCCCGCGCCTGTCTTATCCCGCCCATCAGCTCCACGCTCCTCTTCTCCACCCGCCGCCACACCTCCTATCGCTCGTCCTATCTCCCTCCCCTCCCCCTCCTGAAGGCGCCTCGCATCAGTATCTTTAATCTGAACTTTGGAGATTCACCTTGTACAAATTTTCCAACGCTCGCTCGAGGCTTCATTACACATGCATAGGAGGGAAGAGTCTCGTGAACCCGAATTTGCAGCCTGGGTATGCTATGGGAGGTGGTGGAGGTGGTAGGAGTGGTTGGGGTTAGGATTGGTTACAGTAGTTATGATGGTGGTGGTGGTGGTAGGCATGGTATCAGTGGTTATGGTGGTGATGGTGACCTATAGTGGTAGTACTTAAGGGTGGTGGTAGTGGTTATGGTAGTGGTGGTGGTACGAATGGTTACTGTGGTTGTGATGATGATAGTGGTGGTGGTAGTTATGGTAGTGGTGGTAGTGGGTATGGTGGTGGAGGTGGTTAAGGTGGTCACAGTAGAGTTAGTGGTGGTGATGATGGTGATGTTTTGGGCTTATTCTAAGGTAATATATTCATCCCTCATATCACGAAAACTTTTACTTGCTGTATTATCTTACGTTGGGGTTTTTGCAGTTTATTATTTTTCCTCTCGGTGAGTATGTAGAGTGGAATATACCATTTTCCATACACGCAGAGCCAGCGCCACCCTCGGCCACCTGGAGAACTGTCAAGGTGGGTCGGTGAAGGTGATGCTTGCTCGTCTGGCTTTGCTTTAATACTCAATCAACTACAGTCTCGTCTTGGTAGGAGACTCAAATAAAATGGCACTGTTTTATGTCTAAGAAGCCCATACCTATCACCTACATGCATTAAATGTTATTACAGATTATTTAGTCATTGCTTAGTTATAATTTAGTACTTGCTTCTTAGTTACTTGGCTGTTATGGATTTTTTAGACACGACTTTGCACGAGTCCCTCAAGAATCGATTTCGTCATCTGATATATTTTTTTGGTGGGGAACTGGGATTGTATCTCCTACCTGGCATCACTGTTATATCATGTGTCTCTTTATATAACGCTTTTGCATTTTTTCAATATGTAATTTAATCTCTTTTGACAACACAGGTAAAAAATATATATATGTTCTCTTTCCATCTCTGTATCAATGTATTCATGCCTTTACCTAGTAGAAAAAAATATATACAGGCTTTTCACTTTACATTTTCCAGTCTGCCAATGCATAACTTTACGTAATTAAATTCTAAAAGTCTTTTCTCGGTAAACTTACTCACCCATATATGAATACCTTTATCGTTCTATCTTACATATCAGTATTTCAAGGCTTCAAACACATACAAACTTAACTTCTCAATTTCATATGAAAGAGAAAACCTTAATGAAAGATGAATGGGTCTTGAGATAGGACGTTGGATTTACACAACAATAGCACACACACACACACACACACACACACAGACACACACACACACACGGCTCCCCCACACCACACACACACACCTCCGTTAATTGCTTTCCTCCTGTTTTCTTAATATTCACCTCGATTACGTGGCGCAATTACATGTCCTATTTTTCTAACCCTTGATATCCTTAATTAAGCTTTCTAATAAGTAACAGAAGCTCGAGATGGAAGGGTGGAGGGGTGTGTGGAGTGGCGTGCTGGTGACGGGAAGGAGAAGGTGTTGTGGTGGATCTTAAAGCCAAAACAAATGAAGATCGCTGCTGCTGATCCTCTTCCCAAACTCCAAAGGCTCAAGTGTTTGTAGGGTTGAGTCTCATTTGCATACAATTATTATGATTGAGGAGCGTGTTTTTGGCGTCTGTGGGTGGGGGCTTTGAAGGGCGGCTCTTTGTCAGGATGGAATTGGATCCTTTATCAAAAGGATTAAAGGGAATTCAAAGCAAATATAGACGATTAGAGGAAGAAGTCTTGGGGGAAGCCGTGTGTGATCTCGTTTGATATTCCGGTAAGACATATTGTGGCATAATAGTTTATTCTTAGAAAAAAGAGATAGTGTAAACTCTCTCTCTCTCTCTCTCTCTCTCTCTCTCTCTCTCTCTCTCTCTCTCTCTCTCTCTCTCTCTGACCCCCTACACCACCACCACCACCATCCCCACTACCACCACCACCACCACCACCACTACTACTACTACTACTACTACTACTACTACTACTACTACTACTTCTACGACCATCAGCAAGTCCTCAATGAATGGCCTCTCCTCCGCCATGTTTTGGGTGAAGGAGGGAAGGAGGAAGGGAGAGAAGGAGGTAGGAGAGAGAAGAATGGAAGAGGGGTCAAGTGGATGTTGAATGGAGGGAGAGAGGGAGAGACGGGACGGAGGAGAGGGAGAAGAGGAGGCAGAGAGAGAGAGAGAGAGGAATGAAGAAAGTGGGGATAGGGGAGAGGTGGATTGAAGGGAGGAGTGGTGTAGAAGGATGGAAGGGAATAAGGATGGAACAGAGAGGGATGGAAGGAGAGTAAATGAGAAGGAGAAATGAGGCGGAAATGGAGTAAAGGAGAAAAAGAAGAAGTAAACAAAAGAAAAGAAGAAAGGAGAGGAGAGAGATGAAGGGATAAATGATGGGTAGGAGAGGAGGGAAGGAAAAGACAGCTGTAGGAGTGGGGTGGAGGGAAGGAAGGAAGGAGTGGAGATGGGAGAGAGGAGAAAGGGGAACGGAGGAGATGAGGTTAAACGAAAAGAATGAGGGAAGAAGAGGGAGAGTAGGAGAGAGGCTGGAAGGAAGGATGTAGAGAGGAAAAGATGAGGCAGGAAGGAAGGAACGAGTAGAGAAAAGGAAGGTAGGAAAGAGGATGGAGGAAAGATGTACGGAGGAAGAGAGAAGGTAGGAAGGAAGAATGGAGGAAAGGAGAGAGGAGGTAGGAAGGAAAGGAGGAAGGATACGAGTTAGGAAGGCTGGAGGGAAGGAAGGGGAGGTAGGAGAGAGGATGGAGGAAGAGGGGAGGTAGGTAGGAAGGAAGGATGGAGGGAAGGAGAGAAAAGGTAGGAAGGAAGGAAAGGAGGAAGGATACGAGTTAGGAAGGCTGGAGGGAAGGAAGGGAAGGCAGGAGAGAGGATGGAGGGAAGGAGGGGAGGAGGGTCTTTTGAGAGGGCCGCTTGGAGGAAGGAAAGCCCGGAAAATGAGGTGGTAGGCGACTGGTATTGAGCCGACGACTGCTTAGAATAGAGGAGTGGGAGGGAGGGGGTGGAGGGGGGGGGAGAGGAGGGGGGGAGGTTTCATGTAGGAGTGTTGGGCATTCACTGGGAGAGAACTTTGCTGAAAGACACCGCTCACTTTCTCTCTCTCTCTCTCTCTCTCTCTCTCTCTCTCTCTCTCTCTCTCTCTCTCTCTCTCTCTCTCTCTCTCTCCTACAGCTGTTCAAGACTCTACCTCCCCACAAGTTCATTTCCTCCGAGCCTCAATGCCACTTAGAAATGTGAAAATCTCATTAATGTGGAAAAGAATGAATGAAAAGAAACTACTCAAAACTCTAATGAGCGAAATCCTATTCAGTGTAAAAAAAAAAAAAAAAAGAATGAAGACCCATTGAAAAAAATTACACTGTCATTTTTTTTTTCGCCTTCATACGCACGAAGATAAGTTCAGTGACATCCATGAGGGAGAAAATTTGTTAATGGATGAAAAAAGAAAAGAAAATTGGCGTAAATTAATGCATTCACGACGCATTAATTTTCTACAAAGACATAAACCTGAAAAAAAAGAGAAAAAAATAACGAAAAAAAAAAATTAGGTAAAAAAGTTAAGTACTGTCAATTCTGATACCTTTAAAATAGGATACTGCGTTGAGAGAGAGAGAGAGAGAGAGAGAGAGAGAGAGAATTAAAAAAAAGATAAATAAAAAGAAAAAATATAGAAAAATTAGGAAAGTGAAAAACAGAGAAAGAAACTGGAAGAGAAAGAAATCGATAGGAGAAAAACTAAGACAGAGAAACAGAGAAAGAGAAAGAAAGAGCGAGATACTTAGAGAAAAACGGAGAGAGAAATAAAGAGTGAAACTGAGACAGAGAAACTAAGTAAGAGAAAAACTGAGACAGAGAGAAACTTAAACAGGGAGAAACTGAGAAACATACTGAGAGAGGGAGACACAGCGGCGAGGGAGGGCGAGAAGGAAATCACACGAGGGAATATACAGCGCCTTCCCGGGACAGAGTGAGCAGGTCCTTCTGAGCACACCTGCGTCAGCGCTTTCACGTGGTAGGGACGGCCCGGCGCCTCATTAACCCAGGTACTCATTAGGGCGCCTCATTCAAGGTGTGGAGGGCCGAGACACTGAGCCGGGCGTGTGTGCGTGTGCGTGCGTGTGCGTGTGTGTGAGTGCGTGCGCGTGTGTGTGTGTGTGTGTTCGTCATTAGTAGGTCTGGCAAGATGTGTATGTGTGTGTGTGTGTCTGTCTGTTGTGTGTTATTTTTAGCCCTTTTAACACGTACATATATTTGAGATTAGATGATTTACCTGTGGATTCGTGAGTACGTGTTGTGTATTTTGCATGATTTTATTTATTTATGCAGTTTTCTCCCCCGCTGTCAAAGGAATGTTTCGTTATTATATTCTTCCTAAGTTGCGAAATTTCACCTCTGACTTTGAAACGGCCTTGTTCTCAGTATACATAATTATCAAGGGTTTCTCTGCTATCCTCCTTCTCCTCCTCCTCCTCCTCTTCCTTCACCTTCTCCTTCTCCTCCTCCATCTATATCTTGTCTTCGCCTTGTCAACATCCTTTTCCTCTTCCTCCTGTATCTCCACTTCCTCCTCCATCTCCTCCACTTTCTAATTTTCCTCCTTCCTCGTCCTTTCCTTGTCTCCCCATTCATATCAATCTCTTGCATCTCTATCTCTTCCTCCTCCTCCTTCTTCTTCCTTCCTTTCCTCCCATTTCATATCCATCCTCTTTATCGCCTCCTCCTCCTCCTCCTTTTTCTTCTTCTTTTTATTTTTCTTCTTCTTTTTCTTCTTCTTTTTCTCCTCCTCCTCCTCCTCCTCCTCCTCCTCCTCCTCCTCCTCCTCCTCCTCTTCCTCTTGATCTTCTTCTTCTTCTTCTTCCTCCTCCTCCTCCTCCTCCTCGTTACAATAATTACACACTTGATACCTTGTTACCAGGATTATCGAGTAGGATTTTTTGAGTTTACTATCGATCAACTTATCTACTACATACGTCTCTCTCTCTCTCTCTCTCTCTCTCTCTCTCTCTCTCTCTCTCTCTCTCTCTCTCTCTCTCTCTCTCTCTCTCTCTCTCTCTCTCTCTCTCTACTTTCTTCTCTGTCCTTATATTTATTTTTCGATCTACCTATCTATTAACCCATATTTCCACATTTATCATTTGTTTATTTATTTTTTACAGTAAAGGAAAGCAGCTCAAAGGCAAAGAATAAACAAGTAAAAAAAGAAAAAAGCCAGCTAATCGTTGCTCCTGTATAGAAAATAGAGATGGTTAGCTAGAAAAGAGGTCGATTTCGGATAGATATAATGACTCAGATAATGAGCAAGATACGTCTCTATACACCCTGATATCATTTCGTACTCCTTAACTTCTTCCTCTTCAAAGTCCACCTCAACCTAATCTTCACCACCACCACCACCACCACCACCACCGCCTAGGGAAGTCTTAAGCTACTCATGCGAAGGAATGAAGCGAAGAGAATGAGTCGAAGAGAATACAGATGAGGGAATACATGGAAAGTTCCCTCACTGATACATACAAACACTCATCTTCTCTTTCCCTTCAGGCCGAGCGAGTAAATATCTCTTGTTTTGGTCCCCTGGTCAGTCCTGCCTCGAGGGACGGTACTTGTAGCAGCAGTGAGCCTCGGTCACCCTCCACTCCCTAAGGATCGTCTATTTATCACATGAATATTGACAGGTTTCTCTCTCTCTCTCTCTCTCTCTCTCTCTCTCTCTCTCTCTCTCTCGCCCTTCTAATTAAGAGATAGGCCACGTTGTAACAGACAGGCAGACGGCCGGCCACAGCTGCACACTATCCCTCCGGCACTCATGAATGTTGATCAGATAATGCTTTAATAACCTTCCCATTAATGAATTCTGAATGGCGGTTCTCCCATTAGTTGAGCCACAAGGCGAGTCCTCATTTAAACTCCATTAAAACAAGCTTAATTTCGATATGTGAGCCACGAATCTCAATGTTCCATCAGATTCTGTTCTTGCCAATTAAAAGCCCATAATTGGATGTTTCAGTTTAATTGTCCATCACTGTGTAAGCCTATTAGGAAGACCCATTAGGGAAAATCTGTTTAAAGGCGCGTCTCATTATCCGCCCTGTCCTGTTCTCCCTTCGTCCGCCCCTCTCGTCGCCCTAGGGCACAAAATTGTTATTAATGTCAAATATATACATGTATGAGCCTTCCCTCACCTGCCCCGACACCTGCATTATTAAACGGCGATGATGGAAGTCCCTCCGTCCCCTGTCTTCCCTTAACAGTCCATTAATAAAGGCGTTATCCTGTGTGTGTGTGTGTGTGTGTGTGTGTGTGTGTGTGTGTGTGTGTGTGTGTGTGTTTCTCCAATAAACGAAACCATTCAAAGTATTGGTGCTTTTTTTCCTCATCTTTTCGTCAGGTAGTTCTTATCGCCCCACACAGCAGGTCCTCCTCCCGTTTTCTCTCAGAAAAGCCTTCAAAACTTCTTCAGTGTCACACGAAGAAGAAAAAAATGGAGAGCTACTCTATTTCCCAAAGAGTTTCTTTCCTCCCACCCTCCCCCCTCGCACTTTTTCCCTCTCACTCACAAGAAATATGGCATCCGAGCTTTCTCGAATTTTTCTTTGCTTCATTTTTTTAAATTATCTCCTCCATTTATTTTTCTTGTTTCTTCCTCGCTTTTTCATAATGGAATTATCTTTCATCCGGAGGGTGGATGATATTCTTTCCGTACCTCATATATATATATATATTTTTTTTTTCTTTTTTTTCCGAGAAAAGTTTCCAATATTCCGAGTTTTCTTCATCCACCTTTAATTTTCCTCCTCCTATGTCTCTTCCTCCTCCTCTTCAACTTTCGTCTTCGTTTTCTCATTTCAAGGCCAAGGAATGACATAAAACTGCCTTTATAACTATTTTTGAGGCGAACTCATATTCAGTTTTCTTTGTTTTCCTTTTCTCTTCCTCCAGAGCCTCTTTCACTTGTGTTCGCCGCGCGCCGTAATTGTTTTTCATTGATATCTTTTCTCTTAGGTTTCTAGCGCTCTCACAACTCAGCTGCATCCCCAAGGCGTACTTCAAGTATTAATGAATTTTTCAAACACACACACACACACACACACACACACACACACACACACTCACACACACAGTCGAGTATTCCGAGTAAAATTGTTGCAAGACCGTCCCTTCGCTTCCACGACAGAGAATTATCACCGTGTTTAGGCGGCATTAAGATTCCTGCTGGGCGGGGCGAGGCCGGGAAGATAAGGCCAGCGAGAGGGTGCGAGGGAAGGAAGGGAAGAGAAACAGGAGATGATGTAAAGGATAAAGAAGGGAGACGAGGGGAGCCTGGAAGAATATGGGAGGATGCGAGGGAAGGAAAGGCAGGGAGAAAATGCCTTAGGTTTGTTTATTTCCTCTCTCTCCTCCCATTCCTCCTCCTCTTTCTTCTCATCCCCCATTACATTGTCCCTCCTCCCTCCTTCTTTCCCACGTAGAAGCAGGCGTAAACATACACTCGGTTTATATTCACTTTTCAGGTAAGAACATTTTAACCACCTGGTATACTGAGAACTCTTTTGGTATAACGAAGTAAGAAGAAAAGGAGGAAGAGGAGGAGGAAAAAGAGGAGGCGGAGGAAGAAGAGGAGAAAAAATAAGAGGATGATGCTGATGGTGCCAATACAGTTGCCTCGCAAAGCAGTGATGCCAACACAAAACACAAAGCAGTGATGCCACTTAAGCGCACACACGCCACCAGAAGAACTAAGATTTTTTTTTCCACATGAGTAACAATTTCTCGGGAGCTGGACGAGAGAAAAAGCTGAACACACACACACACACACACACACACACACACACACACACACACACACACGGACGTCAAACAAATGCGGCGGAAAGCAGGGAGTTAGAAAAAAAAAATGCATCCCCGCGCCTCCCGCTCGCACCAACAGCTCAAGAAAATAGAGAAAATATAGTTTCGGCGATAATAACATAATAAGAATTCAGCAGACACAGGAAAACTTGATATTACGCCGCTATATCAAGGCTGCCAACATATTAAACGTAGCACGCCTGCCAACATATTAAAAGCGGCCAAGGCTACCAACATATTAGGACCATGAATGCGAAAGGTTGCCGGGCTCCGAGGCACAAATTTGAGGCCACTCAGGGAGGCAACGAAGGCAATGATAACGCAGATGAGGACGAGAAGAGCAAATGAGGAAGGAAGGAGAGAGAGAGAGAGAGAGAGAGAGAGAGAGAGAGAGAGAGAGAGAGAGAGAGAGAGAGAGAGAGAGAGAGAGAGAGAGAGAGAGAGAGAGAGAGAGAGAGAGAGAGAGAGAGAGAGAGAGAGAGAGAGAGAGAGAGAGAGAGAGAGAGAGAGAGAGAGAGAGAGAGAGAGAGAGAGAGATTTTAATTTCATAGATACAGTAAATGGAAAACGTGTAATCAGAAGAAAACATCTTTAAAGTAAAACGTTTTTCACAGAACAGAAATAAACGTAATAGAAAAGAGAACAACAAAAGTTAGTCATCATTTTCAGATTATTTGTAGGAAAATGTAAATATGTGACCGAGAATAATGAAAAAAAAAAAAACCCTGCATATTTTACTGATAATTCTAAACGAAACGCATACGAATAAGTTATACGTAAGCAATCTAAGTTTTTCAAATCAAGGTATTTTGTAGGAGACAGGCATCGGGTGGACTTAGATAATGAAATGATTGAAGTAGACCCCTAGACTCCAAGCAACGCAGGTAGATAGGCAAGGAATTACTGCTACTGCTACTGCTACTACTACTACTACTACACTACTACTACTACTACTACTACTACAATAATAATAATAATAATAATAATAATAATAATAATAATAATAATAATAATAATAATAATAATAATAATAATAATAAGTGGTGAAGAATAGATCCTCTTCTGCAGATCGGGTTTCTATTCCTCCTCTTCCTCCTCCTCCTCCTCCTCCTCCTCCTCCTCCTCCTCCTCCTCCTCAGTCTTCATCGGCTCCAACAATACAGAACAATTTCCACTTCCCTCAATACCAACGCTAACAACTAAGACAAAAAGCACTAAACACATTATATTTTTTTTTCTATACACAAGCAACACAGAATAAGACTCGTCCTCAAAAATGACAAAATAAAAGGAAAAACAAAACACAGAGGAATAGTTGCGGGGTCTACCATCACCATCACCACCACCACCACCACCACCACCATCACCTCCACCACTTTATCCACCATCTTCCACAGCTACCAATGATTTATCCACCACTACCACCACAAACAACAACGACAAAAAGCTTACAACCACCATAAACACCGCCACTACCACCACCACCACCACCACCATCACCACAGTCACCCAGCAGTACAGTAACCACCACCACCACCACCACCACCAGCACCACCACAGTCACCCAGCAGTACAGTAACCACCACCACCACCACTAAAGGAAAAAGTATCATTATCATCACAAAGGCCACCACCACCACCACCACCAGGATCACCACCACCACCACCAGCAGGATCACCACCACTAATTCATCCATTGTTATCGGAAAACTTACAATGCCCACCACCCTCACCACCACCATCACCACTAATCAGTCATCCGTAACTATTCACAAACACTATCACCATAAAAAAACACCACTACCACCACCACCACTACATTCACCACAACTGCAACCATCACCATCACCACCACCCCACCACCTAGTTTACCACCCATTCAATTTACACCACCACAAAGTTTACTACCACCACCACTACCATATCTACATCCACCACCACCACCACCATCACCACCAGCAGGAGGCACAGAAGGGCCACCACGATGCTTGCCTGTAAAATTGGTGTGGGAGTTGAATCGTCCACATTTCGCCACGCTGCCAGTAATTAAAAGAGTCATTAGTGGAGCAGTAATGGAGTAATGACCCCCCGCGGCTCGGCCTTTACGACCTACCGAGAAACAATGTCACTGCAACAATGATATAAAAAAAAAAAGGTTCAGTGAAAAGAGATCCGTGTGGGAGAGTTCGTGTCCAGCCACTGAGGTGTGTGCGCGGCGTGGTGTTTGTGTGTGTGTGTGTGTGTGTGTGAGTGTGTGTGTGTGTGTGTGTGTGTGTGTGAAGCCAGTCGGAGCGGAGTATTATTACTGTCAGTTATTATTTATATTATTATCATTATTATTACTACATTTATACTTATTCTTACTATCACCATTAACGCATTATCTTCATTATCGTTATCAGCATAATTATCAACCTTCTCTTCTCATTAAATGGCGTCGTCACTGATTTTCTTTCCCCGCCGTCACTCTCCCTCACGCCGGAGCCTCCCACTCGTCCGTCCTGCACCGGGGAGGCTCTGAGACTTGGCACATTCGCTTTTCTCTTTTGAAGGACGCACCAGCATTCAGAGTCTACATCGTAATGACAGAACACCGAAGTATAATCTTTTTTCATAAATGCCAACGCTAAAATGCAAAAAGAAATAGTAGCATACGATTAATAGCCATGAAGTCTTGTAATGCCTCCAAGTCTCGTTTGAGAGCTTAAAATGACGGCTGTTTTCACGTTAGAAACATATAATTAACATCACTGGACTGCTGCAGCGTGCGTTCCCTTGCTGGTTATGGTGGTGATGGTGCTGGTAGTGGAGGTGGAGGGATGACTGGCAATGGTGGTTGTGGTGGTGTTAGTAGTGGTAAGTATGATGGTGGTGGTGGTAGTAGTGGTGGTTATGGTGGTGGCTATGGTGGTGGTGGTGGTGGTGGTTGGTTAATGGTTTGGGCGGCAGCAATGAGGCTGGTTCTGTTATAACGGGTCTCTTCATATCAGGTTGTTTTTTCCTTAATGTTCTCGGTGCTCAGGTTGTTGTTAATGTGTTGCTCGTTAACTGTGGCGGCAGGAAAAAGTAAAAAAAAAAACAATAAAAAAAAAATATAAATCTTGTTCATAAAATGTGTTAAGGATTATGACAAAAGAAAATTAGCGAAAATAAAAAGAAAAACATTTATTGCTGTTCCATGAGGCAAAAGAGCAAATGGCATACGAGTTCAATTAGCAACACTAAAAGAATCAAAATTACGGAATGAGGACAAAGTGATTTTTTTTTTTGCTCCCCTGACAGATATTGCATTCATCACTGTTATAGAAGGTTTGGGTTTCACAGTGCGCTTCACGTGAAAATAAGAGCAGGATTTTAACATGAAAGCCTAGATAAGCACATTTCAGCCTCGCACAGCAGCAACGATTTCCAAGTATTCCCGCGCCCGACCGCATGTTTCCGAAGTCTATGCGGGTATGAGCGGTATCATAAGACACTTTCGCCTCTCACATCAGCTATTTCTAAAGGTCAAAGAGGGGGTCAGTCGGGTTCTAATGAGTGTTTCTTCATGCTCCGGGTACAGGAGAAGGGTCACTACCACCAGGGTCATAAAACTACACCTGGAAATGCCCACAACTCCTACGAAAGCCTTGTCAAATATGTATTCTTGGGCGGCGAAATGTCTTGTAAGACGACCCTATTATGTGCCGCCTACTCTTGAACAGGGCAGGATAGGTAAGGTAAGGATAGGTATGTAAGACTTGATAACAGATATTTCAGGTAATTTTGAGTGGGAATAACAATGAGAGTATTTTCCAGAGCGGACCGTGGTTAGCATCTTCACTTAGGGACCACATACCCGCAGAGACTTGAGGAATATGCCGCCCGACCAACTCCGCCCAAAGGTTAAAACAGTTACAGTTAGGTCACGGCGGACATGTGAAAAGCGTACACAAGAAACATCAGCCACATCCCCTCCGGTTAAGGCATTACGTGTGTATCGGCGCAAAATGTTCACGTTGAAAGGCAAGAGAAACATAAGGGAACTGTGCAAGGCTGTCCGTAATTATAGTGGGAGGAAAAGAGTCCCAGTTTATTAAGAGAGTGATAGAAGTCAAGCCTCTTAAATGACCAAAGAGGCACAAACATAGCGATTGAAATCAAAGTATAAAAATGAATGCAAAATAGAATCTGCCGCAGAGGAGGTCACCGTCGTTAAAGTGGAAGGGACGGAGGACGTGTTTGTTGCCCGAATAAAGAAAAAGAGTATTTGATGAGCATGTATTCCTCTTTTTCGAGTCCTCTACTAACGCTTTTAATGCTTATGAAGGAATGGATGTTCTAGGTAACGAAGAGCATGAAGAGCATTAAAATAGAGTGTGTTCTGAAGGCAAACGAATAACTGTTTTCTTTACTAACGTGGTTTCAAATTACGTATTCATAAAGACTCTCAAGGCTCACAAGGAAATATAAACAAAAAAAGGAAATATAAACAAAGAAAGGAAATATAAAGAAATAAGAAAGAAATAAGAAAGAAATAAGAGAAAGAAAATATAAAGAAATAAGAAAGAAATAAGAAAGAAATAAGAGAAAGAAAATATAAAGAAAGGAAATATAAACAAAGATGGATGTGAGGAGGCAAAAAACATACAATTAGGAAGCTCTTTATAGTGGTAACATACAAAAATAAAGGTAATATAAAGGAAACAAGAAAAGAAAACATGCGATATCAACATGGAAAATAAAAAGAACATAGCTAAATGTCATTGACGCGCACACACAAAAAAAAAAAAAAAAAAAAAAAAAAACCATTCATATTGCACCATAACTACATGTCAAAGTTCAACACACACACACACACACACACACACACACACACCATCACACCTGTCTTTTATCTGATCAAACCCTCGGGCGTCGCTTTCAGGGGCGTCAACATAATGAAATCTAGGAGTTGGTTAAGTTTTTCATGCCGTGGGAAGTTACGGAGAGAGGACGGACGGCGGGAAAGGAGAAAAGGATGGAGGAGGAAAGGAAGGAGAGAAGAGAGAGAGGGAGGGAGTGAAGGAAAGCAAGCAGGAGAGGAGGAAAGAGAGGAAAGACCGAGGGAGTGAAGGTACGTGAGTAGAAGAAGAGAAAAGGGAGGAGAGGAAAGCGCGAGAGAGGGAATGAAGGAAAGAGAAGAAGGAAAAGGAGGAGAGGAAAGAGCGAGAGAGGGAATGAAGGAAAGTAAGGAGGAGAGGAAAGGAGGAGGAATGGGAGAAGAAAGAGGAAGGGAGAGAGTGAAGGAAAGTGAGAAAGAGAGGAGGAAAGGAAGATGAGGAAAGAGCGAGGTAAAAAAGAAGGAAAATGAGACAGAGGGATGAAATGAGAAAATGAAGAAGCGGAAAAAATGGAAAACGAAAAAAAGGTGGGATGGAAATAGGCATATATATATAACACAAGAGGAAGGAAAACAGAGAATTGAAGGGGAAACAAAAGAGAGAGAACAGGGGATAAGAGGATCATATATATCAAGTCATACAGAATATTACGTTGAAAAGTAATAAAATCCCTGATAAAAAAATACATTGCAGTAGTTCATCATTTCATCAGACATTTTAGGCCGGGAAACAAATGCACGAACTTTCTTTCCATGGTTTAAAATCAGAACAAGACGCAATGGAAAAAATAACAACATCTAAACACACCCATGACCTCCCCTTAACGTAATAAAATCCCTGATAAAAAAATACATTGCAGTACTTCATCATTTCTTCACACATTGTAGGCCGGGAAACACATACATGAACTTTCTTTCCACGGTTTAACATCAGAACAAAACGCAATGGATAACAGAACATAGCATCGAAACACACCCATGACCTCCCCTTAACGTAATAAAATCCCTGGTAAAAAAATACATTGCAGTACTTCATCATTTCATCACACATCTTAGGCCGGGAAACACGTGCATGAACTTTCTTTCCACGGTTTAACATCAGAACAAAACGCAATGCAAAAAAGAACATAACGTCAAAACACACGCATGACCTTCCCTTAACGTGCTCCAAAGGCCAAACGTAACAGCGGAACACATATGCATGACCTCCTCGACCGGTGAGCAAAAGCGTGCATGGGCGGTCCAAACACTAACCATATGAAGAAATTACGGAGGCAGAGATCATTTATTATCTAGGGCGTGACTAAACCACATATATCTGAGGGCATGACTGGGTTACGGGGCCGTGTGGAGTGGGAAGAGGGGGGGAGGACCACGAGGAGAAGGCAGGCAGGAAGGAAGGAAGGAAGGGAGGGAGGGAGGGTACAAAGGGAGGGACGGAGGGAACACAGAATAGAGGGCGTGGCCAGGACGCCAATCACGCTGCAGGAGGGTCTCGCGCCACCTTCAGAAGCTAATATTAATGACCGCCCGTGTATCCTTCCTTCCTTCCCTCCCTCCCTTCAGCGCGAAAGATAAATAGACAATCATGAAGAATAGAGTTATCACACACACACACACACACACACACACACACACACACACACACACACGGTCAGTCCCCTCCCCCCTCCCACACACACTCACTCACACGCTCTAAAATAAACATTACATAATGCTGGTAAAACAAACAGGACTAATACATTATACTCGGTGCGATGGACGACAGAGTGCCTGGAATAGTATGTTTGTGTTTGATGTTTATAATGTACTGCGATGTAATATTCATATGCTTACTGGTGATGGCTGGTGCTGGGAGTGCCGACGACTGGCCTTCCTCAGTTACGAGTAGAGGCAGAAAATACAGACAGACGATAAGCTAGATTTAAGAATGTCCTAAAATGATGCTGAAGTGGGGTGCTGAAGTAGTATAAGTGAATAGTAGTGCATTGTGAAGTAGATCGCTGAAATTCTGAACCTTATTTTTCAATCTTTTTTTTTGGTTGTTTGGCATGTGGAGCGGGGCGGGGTGGGAAGCACGGGCATGGACAACTGACGCGGCCGCTGCATCTGCCTCGCCTTTGTACTGGCGTGAACTTTTAACGGTGACGCCGATGACACACGCCGAGGCAACGCTGTCCGAGGCCGATGATGCCTAAGCCTTTCACGTTCACCCGCTTTAATATTTCCAAATTGGTCACGTAATTTTTATTTGTCATGTATTTTTTTTCTATATTCTGCTACTGCTCTTGTTCATTTTGCATAATCAGTACAAAGAGAAGATTCCCCAACACAAGCTGAACAGAATGGAGGACAGGTACGCGTGGGAACTAATGCACTGGTCGCTGTTTCTATTACAGGTCAGACTCTTGACATCATGAGAACTTTTATAAAACGTCCTGTTCAAAGGGTGACGCAATGCACGCTTGAATAATGTAAAAAACAAACAAACATATGTAGAAAAAAGTGACGTAGTCCGAGGGTAAAACAAGGAAAATAGAAAACAAGCTCGCTGTGGATGACAATACATAAAAAAAACCCAACCTGAAACGTATAGAAACAAGCTTAAATGTAGTAGGAAACACAAACTCTAAGCATAGTAAATGAAGTTGCGTGTGGACAAGAGAATATTCAAACAAAGACATGGAACAGACAAAGGAAACGAAACTTATTGAGGAATCCGATTACAGGCCGTCCATTAATAAAAGAGGATGTAGTAGGGATGCCAGGTATTATGTAGTAAAGATGTGTAGTGCTATGTGACTCTTCAGCGGCAACATATGAGGACTCGAGTGTGTATATCTATATTTCACGACTGCAAAGGGCGCGCACACACACACACACAATCGTCAAGAGAAATAGTGATCTCGCTAACAAGGTTATTCACTGCAAACAAGTAAGACTAAATGTTATATGCAGAGGTGGATCGGTATTCACGAGAGAGAGAGAGAGAGAGAGAGAGAGAGAGAGAGAGAGAGAGAGAGAGAGAAACTGACATCAAAGCTTCCAATCTAGTGCGAATACTCACACCAATCTCTCTCTCTCTCTCTCGGTCAACGATATGCAAAGCACCAGAAAACACACACACACACACACACACACACACACACACACACACACACACACACACACACCACCCCTCCGGACGTGCTCTTTTAATCCCAGGTAACACGAGGGGCCGCATGACTCCCCCCGCGATGACACACGACCCGCGGACTGACCCAAGGCACTCTCGATGGCCTTGACTGACCTTGCCTGACCTGTGGAGAAGCGTCTCTCTGACAAGTATGCGGCGTGGCGTGGCGACGTGGGGACAACAAAGCCCTCCATCCTCCCCCCTCCGCATCCCCTCAAGCATTTCCCTCCTCCCCCCTCGCCCCCCCTTAAGCATTTCCCCTTCTCCCTCCTCCCCCCTCGCCCCCCCTTAAGCATTTTCCCCCCTCCATCCTCCCTCCCCCGCCCCCCCTCAAGCACTTCCCCCCCTCCATCCTCCCCCCCCTAACCCCCCTTAAGCATTTCCCATCCTAAACCCATCCCCCTGCACCCCTTTAAGCATTTCCCACCCTCCAACCCTCACAGAGAAAAGCCAGACACAAAAATATTTAGCACTATAAACAATATAATACCAGATAACATGCATATAAGACAGTACATTATGATATAAAACAAAACATTAAATATATATATAAAAAAAAAAATATTTAACTTATCTACCGCTGCTTTTACTACCACTGTTACTACTATTACTACTACTAATGAAAATGATAATGATGATGATGATAAGTAAAAATAATAGCAATAATAAACTACCACTACTACTACTCCTATTAACAACAATAATAATAATAATGATAATGATAATAATTGTTACTGTTATGAAACTACCAAAAGCTAACAATGATATTAATGTCAATAAAACAACTTACCAAAAAAAAAAAAAAAAAAAAAAAAAAAAAAAAAATCCACGGCGACAATGACTAAAAACGGAAGAAAAATGATAGTAGTGAAAAATGAAAAAAAAAAATGGAAAAGAAAGAATGAGAGAGAGAGAGAGAGAGAGAGAGAGAGAGAGAGAGAGAGAGAGAGAGAGAGAGAGAGAGAGAGAGAGAGAGAGAGAGAGAGAGAGAGAGAGAGAGCGAGAGAGAGTGAAACAAAGCACATAATATTTTCAACACCTTAAACGCATTCCCTTGTTCGTCATGGTTTCTTGACGGGCTTGTAAATATAAGGGATTTGCGTGCACTGTTAGGAGGATTTGTTTTC
This sequence comes from Eriocheir sinensis, assembly GCF_024679095.1. Taxonomy (NCBI): domain Eukaryota; kingdom Metazoa; phylum Arthropoda; class Malacostraca; order Decapoda; family Varunidae; genus Eriocheir; species Eriocheir sinensis. The sequence continues at coordinate 1,034,413 of NC_066563.1, forward strand.
CAGGAAGACAAACAAGCAGGGGAAAGAGCGCTCGCGGGAATTAATATTTTACTTCGATATCAGATTAAAAACGAAAATTAAACGTTCCTCTTTATCGAAATTCACCAGCGTAAGACGGAGAAAACCTTTTAGTGTGTTCATACTCATTTTTTACATTGCTTAACACATAATGAACAGCGTAAATGCGTAAAGAATGTCCCTTTCATTTTTTTATAAGACTTTCATTCACTACTTCATTGCAGTTGCCCGTGAGCGCCTCATGTCACGATTGCAAAGAAAGGGAATTGGAACCGCTTTACTTTCGTTTAACCGTTCCAGTAATTAACTTTTTCCGCGACCTGAAATCGTATCTGCACTTACTACAATGCCATTTACAAGAGAGAGAAAAAAAAAGACTTACACTAATGAAGGTTTCAAACGTATACTCTATTCATTAATTCTTTAAATGCCACGAGGAATCAGAGAAACGTAACCGTGATATATATATAATTTACCTGCCAATCGGCCCGCTAATGAAGAATGCAATCCTCTTACTTGTTTTTGATCCTCCAGCGAAACTATTCATTAGAGAGAGAGAGAGAGAGAGAGAGAGAGAGAGAGAGAGAGAGAGAGAGAGAGAGAGATGGGGTAGCTTTGGAATAGATGCCCATATGGAAGAGGGCTCCTTAAGCTAGTGTAACCCTATGCCCCTTTTTGTATACTTTTGTTGAGAGAGAGAGAGAGAGAGAGAGAGAGAGAGAGAGAGAGAAATATATAGACGTCGATATCCCGTTTTCTTTGATGGCACTCTCAAGTACAAGTTGGCTCCCCGCACAAGCACCGCAGCTGGCCGGGTCGTCCACGCCGCTCTATTACTTAAGGGTTGTTGGCTCGATGGGTCGTAACAGTAGTCGTAAATTATGGGTTGAAAAAAAGACATAAAAAACAGTGAAAACGGTTGATTATGACTGCTTAGGGTAAAGAACTTAAGAATTCGTCTGTGTATCCCAACGTGTCTAAAACAAATACATGAAAATACGGGTTACTGTTTTATTTTCGTGTTCTTTCTTCTTTTTACCTTTTATATAATTCTTTCAAGTTTGATTTGGGATTAGATACATCGTTAGGAGTGGAAAATAAGAGTAACCTACTAGTAGTTGTAGAAGCAGTAGTAAAAGTGAATCAATAGTAGTAGTAGTAGTAGTAGTAGTAGTAGGTGTTGTTGTTGTAATAAGGCAGCAGCGTAGTGGAATAGCGGGCGCCATACAGAGGCAATAAATCGTAAAGAGCGATACACAATGGGCCACTATGTTTGGACGCGGGACATTGTAAGGCTAAAGTTACCCCGTTAATCGAGTTTTCTATTAAATATGTAACGAGTTTAAGTTTTCCTTTTTTTATTATTTAACGGGACGGGGAGGGAGAGGAGGGAGGGAAAGAGAGGAAGGCACAAAGAAGAGGAAGGGAAGGGAGATAATGAGATAGGTGAGATGAGTAAGGGAGGGAGGGAGGAGGAGGGAAGGAGGGAGGAAAAGGGTAAACTGAAGTAAGTTACCCATCAATGTTTCACAAATTTATGATAATGGAGGAGATAACGGAGGGTGAGGCTGTTTTGGTTGTTTCAGGAGGAGGAGGAGGAGGAGGAGGAGGAGGAGGAAGGGTGAAGAGAAAGAATGATCATGAGCAGGAAGATGAGGTGAAAGTGAATGAGAAGAAACAAGAGAATCATGGAAGAGCAGGCAACAAAAAGACTGTTGACTTACAAGAAGCCTGCCTGCTTTAGTGATTTAATCGTCTAGTCAAAAACTCACTCCAATCAGTAGGTAGTTATTTCAAGCTTTTGGATTTGCTTGGAGCTCAAAAATCTTAGTAATAGAAGTTATTTTAATTATTCAGGTATTTTAAGATACGAATCAAATCCCTTAATAGCTTTTTTTTCCGAGCAACGAGGTTATCACTTGAGTAATTCCTCATACGGCTGTACTCTCAGCGATGCCATACCGTTCGCAACGCGTCACTGTACTCTCTTGAATCATTCGATATTCTTTGTTATTATGGAAGCAGAACTGTACTGCGTTATCAAGTTATGGTCTTATCAACGAGTTATACAAAGACAAGATTATTTCTGGCGTCTTATATTTTAAGTTTTCCGCTGTGAACATGAACATAGTATTAGCTTTTATACAGACAGACTTACGGTGTTTTGTGGTTGCTGCTGACAGTGACTCCAAGATCGATTCCCATGGATGTTATGTGTATGGCCACTATTTTTGTACCTGAAGTGCATGACTGTACACTTGTCAAGGTAGAGAAGCGTTGACCAATTTTCAGATCACTAATCACGCCTTGAAAAACGGGTCAAGAAAGACAAATCAGCCACATTGTTGTCGATGAAGACTAATGCGATGTTTAAAAGTCAGGCAAAAGTAGATAACGATGATGGTGGCTGTGCTTAAGATGAGACGAATGAGAGGTGAGTCTGGGTGGGTAGATGTGCTGATGGGTAGATGGATGGATAAGTGGATGGGTGGGTTAGGTCAGGTTTCCTCGCCCCTCCACCCAGCCACTTACATACATCAAAGTGGAGCAGCGAGTCCATCCTCCCACAGGGCTTCCACACGAAACTCGACTCGAAACTATGAGGTAAGTTCAACGGAGTGTCAATTTGGTGAGAGAGATGGTGGAAGGGGAGGAGGGGGGGAGAGAGGCGAGAGAGAGAGAGAGAGAGAGAGAGAGAGAGAGAGAGAGAGAGAGAGAGAGAGAGAGAGAGAGAGAGAGAGAGAGAGAGAGAGAGAGAGAGAGAGAGAGAGAGAGAGAGAGAGAGAGATGAAAGGAAGAAAGGAGGCATGGTAGAAACAGAGGGAAACGGGAGAAAGAATGAAGTAGGGAGGGACAATCTCTCTCTCTCTCTCTCTCTCTCTCTCTCTCTCTCTCTCTCTCTATCCATCCACCAGTCTATCAGTCTATCACTTTGTCATCCCTTTCTTTACCAGTGGACGAAAATACGCCTCTTCTTTCTCATTAGTGGAGGTCTGAGTGAAATATTATTGTTTATCTCTCAAAGCCTTTCCTGACACAAGAGAAAAAACATCCAGAGAAGGAGGAGGGGGATGAGGAAGAGGAAGAAGAGGAGGGGGAGAAAGAGCAGTGGGAGGGGGAGGGGGAGAAGGAGGAAGAGGGGGAGGAAGAGAAGGCGAAGGTCTAATGAATTCTTTTATAAAATGAGATATTCCAAAGCTGTCTGCCTTCTTTGATGTCTCAGAAAACTTACACCTACATTTGTATGCTATTAAGGAGGAGGAGGAGGAGGAGGAGGAGGAGGAGGAGGAGGAGGAGGAGAAGGCGGAGGAAGCTGTCAAAAAATATTAAAAGTTGGAAAAGGAAATAACGAGAACAAAAACTATACGAATGAGAACGTAAAGAGGCAAACATTTCTATTAATATTTAAGTGGAGGGAAGAGAGGGAGAGAATGCCGAGAGAGAAAGAGCGAGACCGAGACCGAGAGCGAGAGCGAGAGAGAGAGAGAGAGAGAGAGAGAGAGAGAGAGAGAGAGAGAGAGAGAGAGAGAATTAGAGAGAGGGAATATAAAATGACAAAATGCAGGAGCGAACAAGCGAAAGGAACACAAATGGCAGCAATAAGGGACATGAAAACTATTGCAACTTATAATTTTCTCCCGCAATGCTGCTGACGACTCACCTTGTGGCGGCCCAGAGCTATAAATTGCAAGAGAAACATTTATCCTTTCTCTTTAAATTGTCTCTTTTCTCTCTACGTCTGTCTCGGTCCCCCTGTCTGTCTGCCCCCGATCTTAGTACTCGTTAGTTTTGTCAGTCGGTCAGTTTGTCCGTCAGTGTAAATAAAATCCCACAATGGCAGACGATAGAGTTATATTTTCAACCAAACAGTTTCGGTGGACACACTACTACGTCAATGTGATTAGCCCATTGTTCGTCAGTCATGGAACTCGTCAGTGTGCTTGTCTCTCCTGCTTCCGTCTGTCTGTTTTGTGTCTTTGCCTGTCTGTCTGTCTGTCTGTGTCTGTCTGGCTGGCTCTGTTACATTCTTCTTGATTCAAATAATTTATCTTTCATTCATTTTTTTTTTTTATATATATATTCACATCTTTGTTTGCCAATCGGTTTGTTTCTTTTCGTGTCTGTCTCTCTGTCTGTCTGTCTCTCTTTCTTTCTGTCTGTCTGCCTCTGTGCATCTTTCTTGATTCAATTAGTTATGCACATTTTCTTTTTTCTTCTCTCTCTCTCTCTGGTATATAAGAGAAAATTTCATAAAAGGTCGAGAGAGAGCGAATCAATGTGGAGCATCGAGTCACGTTGAGAGAGAGAGAGAGAGAGAGAGAGAGAGAGAGAGAGAGAGAGAGAGAGAGAGAGAGAGAGAGAGAGAGAGAGAGAGAGAGAGAGAGAGAGAGAGAGAGAGAGAGAGAGAGAGAGAGAGAGAGAGAGAGAGAGAGAGAGAGAGAGAGAGGTATTGACCAGTTTGTTCTTCTAATTAACAGCAGGTTTCGATTACGTCTCCACCTGGTCGGTATTACATGGGTCACTAATTAAGATTCAGGTGCTCCGATCCTCTTACCTGGCGCGGCGAACGGCAGGCGTTAGTTATTAGTGCTCAGGTAATATATTCTTTCTTTAACTAGGCTTTTTTCTGTAATTAATTTCTACCTTTAACTTTTACCTATACTTTACTTCTATTTCCTTTATGCCTCCTTTCTGGTACTATAATTTTGCATTTTTTTTTTTTTACTGCTAAATGTGAAAATCTTCTTTGGGTTTAGCGTAACATTTGGTCTATCTCTTTGTGTGTTTCATTTTCTTTTCCTTCGTTTTATTCCTTAACCTTTAGTAATACAGTTTTTCGTTTCGTCAATTATTTTTTTATGGGTGATGCAATTTTTTAATCTGTCTTTTATAACTCTTCTTTTCTCTTGTTTGATCCCAGCTGTTCCTCCTTCCATGCTCTACCTTTCCCTTCCAGTTTTCTTTCTCATCATATTCGTGTATTTTCATCATGTTTCTCCTGTTCGTTCGCCTTAACCTTGCAGATTCCTCTATATTTCTTCACTTTCTCGTTTGATCCTTGGTATTCCTCCTCCTTCCATGTTCCTTTTCCGTCATGTTTTCCTTCCTCCTCGTCTTGTCGGGTCGCTCAGAGGAGGACAAAAGCGAATCGACTCCTGCCAAGTCTCGTGACGGGTTGCGGAAGGCCACGAACCTCCTCTGACGGCCTGTTCTACCTTTGTTTACCTTTTCTCTCTACCTTTTAGGGGCGTCTGGCTTCTCTCCCCTTCCTCCCACCACTCATCTACCCCATCTTCCTCCACCTACGCTTTTTCCGTCCCTCCCACTCCCTCCACTCCTCTTTACCTTTTACAGACGTCTGGTTTCCCTCCCTCTCCCCTCTTCCTCCCCTTCCTCCGACCACTCATCTACACCATCTTCCTCTACCTACGTTTTCTACCTCCTCTACTCCTCCTTCCTCTCTTATTTCATCTCCTCTGCTCCCTCCTCCCCCTTTCAGTACGCCTTTACGCCTCCTGTATAGCCTTCCTCTCTAAACAGGCCGTCAAGTTCTCCTCTACCTCCCTCTTCCTCCTCCATCTCCGCCGTTTCGCCTACCCTCGTTTTTCCTCCTCCTCCCTCCTCGCAAACACCACGCCAGACTTCTGCTCCCCTCCCCTCCCTCCCTCCTTCCCTCCTCTTTTCTACTCTCATTACGTCTTTCCTCCATTTTCTCTTCACCTCCAAATACCCAAATGGTGGGACCTCGTTTTCCCTTTTTCTCTTATTCTTTTCTCTACCTCCCCCCTCAAGTCTTGGCTTTCCTCCGTTTCTCTCTCTCTTGTTTCTCCACACTTGCACTCGTCTCTCTTTCTCTCCTTCCTCCTTCTTTACTTCTCTCCCAACGTTCCTCCATTTAACTTCTACTTCCCGTTCTTAATCCTCCTCCTTTCCTTTTCTCCTTCTTTCTCCAGTTCCAGCTTTCCTCCATTTCTTCCATTTCCCCACGTTTTCACTATTCTTAATCCTCCTCCTCCTTCTTCTCCTGTCCTTCTTTTCCTCTTCCTGAAGTTCTAGTTTTCCTCCATCCTCCTATTTCTCCGTTGGCACTAGTCTACCTCTTCCTCCTCTTCCTCTTTCTCCTATCTTTTTTTCCTTCTTCTAGTTACAGTTTTCCTTCATTTTCCTATTTCTCCTCCTCCTCTCTCCCGCCCTCCTGCCTTCCCCGCCTCATAAACAACAGTTCCCTCCGCTGCCAAGCCTTCACTTTAGCAGCTCTATATTAACGTGACACAGTATATCTATGTCGACCGGGCCGCAGGCATTACAGGGCTGCCTTGTTGATAGAGGACTGAATATGTATGAATGTGGCGCCGCGCTAGTCAAGGGAAAAGGCTGGATGAAAATTTGCATGCAGGTTGAGTGTGTGTGTGTGTGTGTGTGTGTGTGTGTGTGTGTGTGTGTGTGTGTGTGAATGCGAGAGAGAGAGAGAGAGAGAGAGAGAGAGAGAGAGAGAGAGAGAGAGAGAGAGAGAGAGAGAGAGAGAGAGAGAGAGAGAGAGAGAGAGAGAGAGAGAGAGAGAGAGAGAAGGGACACAAGAATAAATGAAGGATGAAAAAAAAGCGGAAAAAGAGAGAAGGAACAAAAAGAGTAATTATAATTTGGACGTATTAACAATGTGTCCTGTTATTACGTCACTCTCTCTCTCTCTCTCTCTCTCTCTCTCTCTCTCTCTTAATTAAATCATTACCAAGCCACCGACGGAGAAAACATAATACGCTCCTTTTTTTGTTTCTATGGAGGAAAGGAGGAAGGGAGGGAGGGAGGGAGGGAGGGAGAGAGGAAGAAAGGGAGGGAGGGAGAAGGAGAGAGGGAGAGTTGAGATTCCTTTGTTTTCTCCCTCGAGGAAGGAGGAAGCAAGGAGGGTAAAAGAATGAGGGAGAAAACGTGAGAGGAAGAGGAGGAGGAGGAGGAGGAGGAGGAGGAGGAAGAAGAAGAGGAGACGGAGGAGGCGGAGTAAATTGAAGAAGAATGCTCGTCGTATGGAGATGAAAAACAAGGAAGAGAAAACGAAAAAAAAAAAAAAAACGAAAAAAGAAAAATTGCTTACTTTGAGCGAAACGGAAATGATGCAGCGGAAAAGAGGAAGAAAAATGGGAAGTAAAGGCATAGAGAGCAGCAAAGAAGGGCCGCTTAAGACTCTCCTACCCCCCTCCCCCCCCCTCCTCTCTCTCTCTCTCTCTCTCTCTCTCTCTCTTGCAATTGGAGGCAGCCAGGCGGGGAGTTTTTCAAGCCTAGTGAATCTAACCCTCAAATTTTACAGTGATTTACATTAATACATCGCCACATGACTTTTTACGATGCCGAATTAGTCGCGAGCAAAGAGCCGAGAGAGGGAGAGAGAAGAGGGTCGAGGAGTAGGGTAAAGAAAACGAAGGGAGGGAAAGAGAGGAAAAGGGGAGGGAGAAGAAAGGAAGGCATGGGTGAAGAGGAGGAAGGGAGAGAATGGAGGGAAGGTGAGAGGATAAGGGAGAGAAGGTAATGAAGAGGAGGAGGAGAGAGAGAGAGAGAGAGAGAGAGAGAGAGAGAGAGAGAGAGAGAGAGAGAGAGAGAGAGAGAGAGAGAGAGAGAGAGAGAGAGAGAGAGAGAGAGAGAGAGAGAGAGAGAGAGAGAGAGAGAGAGAGTGAGCTGCATTGTTCTAGGAAGCGAAGTACAGATATAAAAGTGAAATTAATAGCAACAAACAAAAGATTAAAAAACAATCGAAGCAGAAAAAGAAAGAAAACTAAAACAAACAAATAAACAAAAAATGAAGCACGGACAGCAACAGTAATCAAAGAGGGGGATAATAACAAAAAAGTAGAAGACAAACGACGAAAAAAAAAAATGCAAACAAGAATTGGAGGAAAAACACAAATCGAAAAACAAAAAAAACACAAACATACATAAAAGAAGCAAATAAAAAAAAAACATCAACGAATTCAATAACAAGAAAAAAAAAAGAAATAAAATAAAATCCGATGAAAAAGGTAAAAAAAAAAGACTGAGCAGATTTGAGGGATGAAGATACGAGTGAGGAGATGGAGAAGGAGGATAAGGAGGAGGAAGAGGAGGAGAAAGAGGATAAGGATGAGGAAAGAGGGAGAGAAAGGGAGGGAGGACAGCAAGATGGACGCCGCCTCAGCAAGTCTCGGGGCATCTCCTCGTCAGAGAGATGCTGAGGAGAGATGAATCTGCTGAGTGGACGGAATAAGCGGAAGTTGTGGTCAGAAGGAGAGGAGGAGGAGGAGGAGGAGGAGGAGGAGGTATGGAGGAAAGAGGAAAGGGAAATGAAGCTAAGAGGAAGGAAAATGGAGGTAAGGAAAGGAGGGAGAGAAGAATAGGGATGTAAGGGAAGAGGAGGAAAGAAAAAGAAGAGGGATCGGAGAAGTAAGGGAAGAGGAAAGGGAAAGGAGGAAAATATATGGTTTAGATGAGGGGAAAAAGAGGAAGGAGAGGGAAAACAGAGGGAAACGAAAGAAAGGAGAAAAATATGTGAAAAGAAAGGTAAATCAAGGGAAGAGGAAAAGAATGACGTTGGAAAAATGGGTAACAGTATTGGGGGAAAGAGGGGGAAAGAAAAGGAAAGGGGAGAGGGATGCATGAAATAAAGAGGAAACGAGAAAAAGGGGAAAACAAGAGGAATGGGTTAACACTAAGGACAGGGGACGAAGAGGGAGGGAGAGGAAGAGGGATTGCGGTAAAAGGGGAGACAATCAGAGGGGGAGAAGGGGAGGGGGATGGGGGGGGGGAAGGAAAACGAGGTGCAATGATAAATATGTCGAAACTGAGATATATGACAGCATTTTTTTTTATATTAGTTGCTCCACTACACCCCCAGTGGCGCTCGTTTTCTCTAATGGAAATAAATATCATAACTGGCCCTCGTTAATTTTCCTTAGGGCCGCCGTGAAATAGTGGTGAAGGACGGTGCAAAAAATACTGTAATGCAGGAAACAAATGGGAGGCAGACGCGCCGATAAAACACTGTTCCCAAAACTCCTGACGGCCATTACCCCTTTTTCATGTAGCACCCTTGTCAGTGTCCCCTACACCAAAGTATTAAAATATTCATATACATATATTTTGTTGTTTTATTTCTCTTTTCTCGGTCTGATACACTAACCAGGGAAACAAACAAGTAATACACATCCCGAGAGTAAACAATAAATAAAATAGGCACTTGAATTTTTGTATAACATCACACAAAAGATCTGATACAACACTTACTTGTATTTTGTTGAATGGAGCCACTGGAATCACGACCGCCTCTTCAGATTTGAGTGACGCCGACCAAAGAATGGACGGTCTTTGCCAACATGTTTAGGTGCTTGGATTCCTGGTGTGATTTAAGTTTATTGGGCCTGGGACTCAGCGGTGAGTATTTTGCAAGATATCACACACTGAGGGTTAACTGCACCTCGGTAAGCCTTGTAACTCCGAAATCAAGGTAACCGTCCACACAGTTGCGTCTCTTGTTAGCGGCCATCACCTGTTGATAGTATGGTACCTGCAATGCAAAAAAAGATCCTGCTAAAAATGTTAAAAAATGTGTTAATTCATTTTTTGGCAGCACTTATATACTCCCACAGGGTATACGAAAAGCAACAAATAGTGGAGTTGACAGAGTGACTATGAAACAACATTCATTGACGATGCTGAAGAGGAACTTTACAGTTAAATCAAATGAATTACAACTGATTGTCCTCAACAGTCATGCATTTTGTTATTAAAAAAACATAGAATCAGTAATAAACCAATATTGATTCAGGTTGAGAGAATTATGAAAGCAAAAATGTTTTGAACAAAATTATGCGCCCTCAATGCACGACCCTGTAATAAACCTGTGAGCTGCTCCACTCGCTGGTTATTTCTCCCACAACAATCTGTTTTCATGACCTGTACACTGACTCAAATTATTGCCCCTACATATTGCAAAGAGGCCTCCCTGGAGGGCTATTGTCCCCAGTTTGGGAATTACAGTCGTAATCTATTAAAATATAAAGATGTTACCTTAAGGTATAGAGAACATCAGGGTCTCTCCAACACCAAAAACGTTGTTCTAATCTTTCCACAACTAAAGACGTTATCATAATCATACCACAACTAAAAACATGTTCTTGATCATCCCCAAAATAACTGAAGATAGCGTCTCACAACTAAAGACGCTATATCAATTTTTCCAAAGTTAAAGATGCTAATCCTAATATTAAAAAAAAACATGATTTTTGAAATTTTTCTTGTAACAGAACAAATTTTATTGCTAAAGCTCATGTAAGTTTTCAGTCTTATTGTTTTTTCTATTCTATTTATCATTTTTTTTACATTCACGTTTCATCTTTCACGCCTATCATTCATTTCTCTCTACCTCCCACTCTCTGTATGCCTGCTTATTTCTCTCTCTCTCTCTCTCTCTCTCTCTCTCACACACCTGCAATCAATATAGTCACAAACTACCCGACGCGTCACCTCTGCCGCCTCCGGGGCTTGATATGCAACACTCCTGCAACACTCACACCTCGACACCTCTTTTATTACTCTCTCTCTCTCTCTCTCTCTCGGTTATGCAAAAACTTCCATATTTCAGCGTGTCCATTTTTCCTTTTGACATCCCGTTCACTGATTCTTTTTGGCTTTATTCTATTCTGTTTTCATTTTTACAAAGCCACGGACAAAGGCTACTGGGTCGGTCTTCCGCGGGGTTGCCGATACTAAGGTCTTCAGTACTTGCTTTGCCTGTTTTTTGGTATTTCATATTTTTTTTCCCTTTGACATATACGTTTACAGATTTATTTAATATTTACTCTCTGTTTTCATATTCACAATACTACTGGGTAGCTCTTCTGTGGGGTTCGCGATACGTAAGTCGGTATTTTCACTCTTTCGCCTCTCACATCAGCTATTTCCAAAGCCCCAAAAGGAGATTAAACGGGTTCTAATGAGTATTTTTATAGATTCGTGGCACAGAGGAAAGATCAAACTACCACCAAGGTCATAAATGTACCCATGGAAATGCCCACAACCTATACGAAAGCCTTGTCAAATATGTGTGCTTAAGAGTCGAAAAGATTAAAGTATTTTTATAGGTTCGTGGTACAGAAGTAAGATAAAACTACCACCAGAGTCATAAATGTACCCATGGAAATGCCCACAACTTATACGAAAGCCTTGTCAAATATGTGTGCTTAAGAGTCGAAAAGATTTAAGTATTTTTATAGGTTCGTGGCACAGAAGTAAGATCAAACTACCACCAGAGTCATAAATGTACCCATGGAAATGCCCACAACTTATACGAAAGCCTTGTCAAAAGTGTGTGCTTAGAGTCGAAAAGATTATGAATATGGCTTAGGAATAGGCGTGGTCTCCGGTAGTTGTTTTCCTTGTTGTTTTTACTCGCAGAGAGAAACGCTGCTGCCTTTCCTTGGTTCCATGCTATCCCGAGATTCCCTTAACACGAACATACAAAAGGAAACGATACGGAAATGAAGGGAATTAAGGAAGTACTGCATAATAGGAGAAGGTAATGATGGAAGGGAATGGAATAGTAAATGCAAGGGAAATAAGAAGATACATATTGAAAGGAGTAGACAGTTATCGGAAAGATTAGTTGAGTTAAGGAAGAATACATGTTAAAAGGAAGTTGTTATGGGAAAGAGTAGTCAATAGCAAATGGAAGGGAAATAAGATGTTACATGAGGAAAAAATATAGATAGTTATGTGAAAGGGAAGGTAAAATGGTGAACGGAAAGCAGAAACAGAAGAGAGAGAGAGAGAGAGAGAGAGAGAGAGAGAGAGAGAGAGAGAGAGAGAGAGAGAGAGAGAGAGAGAGAGAGAGAGAGAGAGAGAGAGAGAGAGAGAGAGAGAGAGAGAGAGAGAGAGAAAATACATATCAAACATTCATCACAGTACCCTTAAACCAGCATTCAGTCATGAAATCCTTACAGAGTTCATTTCAAAATTTCGCTCCAAAAAAGAAAAAAAAGAAAGTATCAATATTTTCACCTCGATGCTAACGTGTAAATAGCGCAGGAAATAATTTGTGATGGGCGTTGTGATTGTTGTTGATTGTTGTTGTTGTCGTTGTTGTTTGTTCTATATCCAGTGCTGATCGTTGCGTTTCAGTTGCGAGCGTTGAGTGTCGCTGCGGATCGTTCGAGCGCACTAAATATTTTTCGATAAAGGAAATCTAATCAAAATCGCCTGAACAGATTTGAAAGGTTATGCGTATGGGTCTTGATCCCTTAAGTGAAAAGAAGAAAGGCAGGAAGGAGGGTGGAAGACGAAGAACGGGGAACGGAGGTATATAGGGGAGGAAAGAACGGCGAGGAGGTACGAGGAAGTAAGAAGAAATGTTAAGAATATGAAATAAAAGACAGAGGGAGAATGCAACAGCCATTAATATCCGGAAAAGGGGACACTGAAAAAATGGAGAGCAGAGAAGGGGAGGATGTAACGGAAAAGGAGAAAAAATGGAGAGAGGAGGGAATAATTAGCAAATGAAGGCAACAGATTCGCTCCCTGCGCTAACAAAGAAAAAAAAAAAAGAAATATGAAAGAAAATGTAAAGCAGACTATTCTGAACTACAGCAGGAAGGATATATAAATAAAGTGTGAGTAAATTAATATAAGATAAGTTACACGTTATTTAATATAATGAAGAGAGAGATAAATAGACAGAATCGAAAAGGCATACAGAAGTGAGATAGATAGACCGACAGAATGAAAGAAAATAAAAAGAAAGGGAAATTACAATACAAGTTCCTTTTACTCCTTTGAAGAAACACCTGTGACCTTCTCTACGTTACCTAGAAAAGAAAAAAAGAAAGGGAAATTACAATACAAGTTCCTTTTACTCCTTTGAAGAAACACCTGTGAGCTTCTCTACGTTACCTAGAAAAGAAAAAGGAAAGGGAAATTACAATACAAGTTCCTTTTACTCTTTTGAAGAAACACCTGTGACCTTCTCTACGTTACCTAGAAAAAAAAAAGAAAGGGAAATTACAATACAAGTTCCTTTTACTCCTTTGAAGAAACACCTGTGACCTTCCTTACGTTACCTGGAAAAGAAAAAAAGAAAGAGAAATTACAATACAAGTTCCTTTTACTCCTTTGAAGAAACACCTGTGACCTTTTCTACATTACCTGGAAAAGAAAACAATGAGATTTAAACAGTAAAACTCCATAAACACACCCACCTACCCCTCCCCCCTCCCACACACACACACATACAAACTTTCTCACAACATCCATCGATCTGAACGCACAGCAGCATCTTTTACCTGATTCTAAACATGGATCTTCCCGGAACACTCCAAGGTGACACTCAACTTTTCTCTTGTTTTACCTCGGGGTGAAAGCATTTGACAAGAAGCGACATAAGCCGATAGGTGGCAGCACAATCACATGCAGGGACAGACAGAGAGGTGGAGAAAGATCGAGAGAGAGAGAGAGAGAGAGAGAGAGAGAGAGAGAGAGAGAGAGAGAGAGAGAGAGAGAGAGAGAGAGAGAGAGGAGAGAGTGAGAGAGAGAGAGAGATAGAGAGAGAGAGACAGAGAGAGAGAGAGAGAGAGAGAGAGAGAGAGAGAGAGAGAGAGAGAGAGAGAGAGAGAGAGAGAGAGAGAGAGAGAGAGAGAGAGAGAGAGAGAGAGAGAGAGAGAGAGAGAGAGAGAGAGAGAGAGAGAGAGAGAGAGAGAGAGAGAGAGAGAGAGAGAGAGAGAGAGAGAGAGAGAGAGAGAGAGAGAGAGAGAGAGAGAGAGAGAGAGAGAGAGAGAGAAAAGAAAGTTAGAGAAAGGAGAGCTTCTATGAAATGTATACAAGCTCAAATGTTTTTTTTTTAATAGCAAATCGGTTTGTGAACGTCAAGCGTCGACTTCAGCGGAACAAGAAGGGAAGAGGAGGAGGAGGAAGAAGAAGAGGAGGAGGAGAAGGAGGAGGACGAGGAGGAGGAGTGGGAAAGGCTTAGGGGCTTAGGACTACAGAGCATAACACGAGTAAATAAAAGAAGCTGGATGTCTTATAATGAGGTTACCTGCTTTGGTATTCTCCGCTATTCTAGAGGTCTTCATTCCTAGTAAGCGAGTTAGACTGAAAAGTGAAGAGGAGGAGGAGGAGGAGAAGGAGGAAGGAAAAGCCTCTAACAGGTACAGTAAACAGCGAGAACACCTGCTAAGTACGGCTTCCCTTCCCTCCCTTTGTAACCACCAAAACTTCCTTCTTTCCTCCTCCTCCTCCTCCTCCTCCTCCTCCTAAACTCCTAAACTCCTCCTTTGCTTCTGTTTTCTTTAGATCCTCCCTCGTTTATTTTTAGCATTGGTAATTAATTCCTTTAAAAACAATGATATTCTCTGGGCTCTAAGCATTACCAAGATTACTGTTACCGCTACTACTACTACTACTACTACTACTACTACTACTTCTACTACAACAACTACTAATACTACACACACATACACACACACACGTCTTCAAAGCCTCCACACACGTAATGTTCTCCCAGACCTTCACCCTTCAAGTCTACCTTTCCCCTTGTATGGGATGGGCGTGGGTGGAATTGCCTCCTTTCTTTTCAACTTAGGGCGCAGCGGAGGCGTGTTTGTGTGCTCCGAGGTCTACTTTAACGCGGCTTTCGTCCATGCTGGTGTGTTTGCGGGGTGTTAAGTTGGCCTGCCCCGTAATCTCTGTTTATCTGGATGCAGCAACACGCCTCGCTCCTCAATTCTCGCGTGTATGTGTGCTGTGCTGTGCTGGGCGTCGCGGGTAAATCTCTAAGCTACCTCTTCTTTGGGGCTTTAGTTTTATTCTGTTTATAGTCTGGATAGCATTATTGTTAGCTTGGAGGTCTCTTAGTTTTCTTCTCCTCAGTTTTCTTCTCTTATAGTCCAGAAACCATTAGTGTTATCTTGGAGGTCTCTCAGTTTTCTTCTCCTCAGTTTTCTTCTCTTATAGTCCAGAAACCATTAGTGTTATCTTGGAGGTTTCTTAGTTTTATTCCCCTCAGCTTTCTTCTCTTATAGTCCAGAAACCATTACTGTAAGCTTGGAGGTCTTTTAGTTTTCAATGTTCTTAATGAGGTTTGTTACAGAGCTAAATGTTACTGATGTTGCTAATGAAAGTTGTTATTTAGTTATATTAAAGACATATTACTAAAGGCATCTGTTTTATGATGTGATGAAAGTACGATAATACCACATGGTCTGACTCATATCCTTCTTTCTGAGTTAGTGTTAATTGAGGATATGATCGTTTTACAGAACAATTAATAGGATTTGATAGCCAGCTTAAAGACATTGAAAGACGACTATTAGAAATGCAAATCAACTAAAAATGAACATACAAGCACAAATCTTTTATGAACAGCTGAACAGGAAGCAAATGACAACAGCATAACCATCCGCCTGGTAGCATAAACATTGGAGCCTCACAGTCGCATCCTAAAATAAAAAGCTTTGAAATACTGGTGCATAATCTACTTCACGTGCTGCCGCTCGCGCTACGGTATTACGGAGGAAATCGCCTTAGAGAGAAAGTAATTACGGCCATTTTACAAGAGGCTTAACTGTCCTGATGCACTGAAAGAACGGGTCGAGCGCGTGATCTTCTTTACGTGCCGCTGCTCCGGTTACGTTCGGGAGAAAATAGCCGCCGAGAACGAGTAGAAAATCAAGGGTGTAATGCGACCTTATTTACGGCCTCGTTGTGGGCATGGTAAAAAGGGTGATAATTTGACCGCCCTAATGAACAAGCAAGAGGGAAGGAGCGTTGGGGTGGGATGGAGGGGAAGGACTAGAGAGCATAATGGGTGTGGGTGGGATGGGAAAAGAGAGAGAGAGAGAGAGAGAGAGAGAGAGAGAGAGAGAGAGAGAGAGAGAGAGAGAGAGAGAGAGAGAGAGAGAGAGAGAGAGAGAGAGAGAGAGAGAGAGAGAGAGAGAGAGAGAGAGAGAGAGAGAGAGAGAGAGAGAGAGAGAGAGAGAGAGAGAGAGAGAGAGAGAGAGAGAGAGAGAGAGAGAGAGAGAGAGAGAGACGTGGTTTAGTAATGGCGTCATTTGATATATTCAGTAACCTAGTTGTTATAATATTTGATCCTTTATTTTTATCGTATTACTCTTCCAAGTGTCTTCGCTGGATCAAGATATATCGCTGGAACTAGCGACTATTCCGTGAATCTGAATCGAGGCCTGTTACCAGCTTAGTCCGTGAATGCCAACTCCGGCTATATGGGCACGTGGCGCGCCTCCCGGACGACAATCCTGCTCACAGGGTTGTTTCTGTACGAAACAACCCTGAGTGGAGGAGACCACTCAGGTCAGTGGCAAGTCAGCCGATTCTGCCGTTAAGGACTTGGGAAGATAGGGCTGCTGCGAGGGAGCTTGCTCGTGGAGGACCTCCGGGAGCATGGGCGGGGAGTGAGTGAAGGGACACCCCCCCCGGGGCCGGGGATATGCTCCCTATTAGTTAGTAAGTTACGAGTAGTCTTCCTATTTCATTCCTTTTTTCCTTCTTCCTTCCTTACCATCTTAATAATTTCGCTAGACCATCTTCCTTGTACTGCTAACTACTTTATCACCACTCAACGTCACTTGTCATTAGGGTCCATTAGTACACCAATTACGTAACACCGCCGTCATTTGCTACACTCAGACCACTTAGTCACCACGCCACTTGACACCCGTGCCACTTGTCCTCCCCCTCCTGCTGTGTGTGTGTGTGTGTGTGTGTGTGTGTGTGTGTGTGTGTGTGTGTGTGTGTGTGTGGGGGGTGGGTGGGGGGCGAGGGGGGGCAGGAAGACTCTCTACGAGGATGGGATAACGCCTCCCGCTGTCTCGTGCTGTCGTATTTGGAGGTGCAAGACGCCACACCCTTGCCCCCTCAACACCCCCGACCCCATAACATCCCCACCCCCCTAATACCCACGACCCTCTGACCTCCCCGCCATCCTAACACCCCCGCCGAGCCCTTCCTATACCCACACACGCCCACTACCCGCCGGCAACCTTCCTCTGGCTTTGGTCTGCCTGCAAGGTTTGAAAAATTAATGTATGCGCCAGCTTACGTTTAACAGGATGTGTGTTTATCTCTCTCTTTATCTTTCTCTCTCTGGAACACACACACACACACACACACACACACATTACATTCGCAAACACCACTATTTTAAGCTCCCAGAGACCATCTCGTTCACACACAAGCACTAATTATAGGAGAGGGAGACTTTTCCTTACGCGCGGAAGAATACCCAGTGCATTCATTACCGAGTTCTTGGCAGCTTCTGAATGTTAACAACCTGCTCAGTGTTAATTTGGGTGTGAATTAGGGAAAAGAAAGTCAATTAGCGAGGTATAGAGGAACGGTTTACTCTAAGCATTTGCCCCAGCTCTTTATTAGTTATTTTTATTGAGAGAAACGCTCTTGAGAGGATCTGACGTAATTGAGTTCATAAATATATTTCAGTCTGCCCTTCAAGCCCGAGCAGAAAATCACTTAATATTTGGTTGATATAACGTATTGAGGGGACGGTTAAATAGTTTTGCAATTTTATGCGTCTCTATGTCCTCAGTAATGTCTGCAGCGGAGTGAGAGGAGCGAGTGACTGGTGGAGGTGTGCTTAGAATGAAGGATGAATTCTGAGGTTGTTTTAGAAATAATCTGATTAATAAACGTCACCTTTCATCTCACCCTCTCCGCCTCCTTTGTCACCCTCGCAGCATCCGTTCATCTCCTTGCGCTGCACCTCGAGCCCTCGACATTCTTACCGGCCAGTTGTGTATATTACGGGAAGTGATGGAAAGGGGAAAGTAAGCGTAATGATAATAATAATAATAATAATAATAATAATAATAATAATAATAATAATAATAATAATAATAATAATAATAACAATAATAATAATAGTCATAATAATAATAATAATAATAATAATGTTTTAATAGCAAGAACAAGTATTAATGAAGAAAGACGAAAGAAGAAAAAGAGAAAGCAACATCATTTGAGAAACCGGAAGAACAAGATGAAGAAAAATAACAAAGTAACCTGGAATAAGACTACTACCACCACTACTACTACTACTACTACTACCACCACCACCACTACAACAACTAATACCAAAAACAATTACAGTAACAACTACTATACCGTTCAGTAACTCACGCGTCACAATCCCTTCCAAAGCGGCTCTCCAGACCTCATTTTCCTCGCCTCACCCTCACTTCTCACCCTCACCAGCCTCCTTTCTTCACCCTCATCTCCTCTCACCCACACACCCTCGACTCTCACTCCCCCGCGTCACCCTACACCCAAGTATCCCACTCAATACGCTCCCTACACCCCACTTCAGCTTCCCCCAACACCCTCTTTACTCCCCCCCTCCATAGACTCTTTAGCCTCCACGTTCTCTAAGGCCTAGCTGTCACAAAGGCCTCGGCACTTGAACCCACTATAGAGGATTCAGGATCACAGGCCCGGCAATCTTGAGTCATCGGATCTTTCTAGTCGCCTGCTCTTTCATCTCATTATCCGACTAAGGTGATGGTATCGATTATATTTTTCTTTCTCCGTCTTTCCCTCATTGATTTGGGCTTAGCTTTGACCCTGGTGTGGCTATTGGGGTGATTTTTCCTTTTTCTTTTTATTTTCTCCCAGTTTTCCTCTCTCTGTTTCGTTCTGCGTGTTAAGTTTTTGTATCCATTCATGTCTACGGCGGCTATTTTTTCGTCTTTACGGTTCATATTTCGCACCTTATTTATTTAATGCATTCAGTTACGTAAGTTGGCGTCATACTTTTAAAATGCATAACGTGGGTTTGTTTTTCTTGACTGCTTGCGTGTTTATCTTACTGAATCATTATTTGTTTACATTTTTCTCGTAAGTTTGTTTACTTATTTTCATTTGTAACTTATTTTCTTCCCTCTGACGTGTTTTTAAATTTTATCTTATATTACAACACACTTCTTTCCCTTCCTCTCACAGCAGGTTTTCATTTGCTTTGTTGTTAAGAGTATTTCAACATTCTTTTTTTAAACAAGCGCACATTTCAATATATTACGAGTATTTTCATTAGTCATTATTACTACTATTATAATTACTGTTGCTATTATTATTATTATTATTATTATTATTATTATTATTATTATTATTTTATTATTATTACTATTATTATTGTTTTATAATTATGACCATTATCAACACTTGTTTTAATTGTTGTTGTTCATCTTGATGTTCTTCTTATCACCATTATTACTAGGCTGAAATAAGCTATTCAAAGAAAAAATCTAAAACCAATCGATGGAAAACAGAAAATAGTGGTCTCTCTCTCTCTCTCTCTGAAAAGGCGCGGCCATAGCACGGCGCCCCACCTGACCCGCCAGATATCAGAATTTAATATCCTGATCCCTTTAAAGCGATTCAAAACCCCCAAATAAACCGCGAAGCAACGCTGTATTGGAGAGAGAGAGAGAGAGAGAGAGAGAGAGAGAGAGAGAGAGAGAGAGAGAGAGAGAGAGAGAGAGAGAGAGAGAGAGAGAGAGAGAGAGAGAGAGAGAGAGAGAGAGAGAGAGAGAGAGAGAGAGAGAGAAACACGACTAGCAAATAAACTACCGACATTTATTGGATCACCTTTGTACATAGATGTGTGTGTGTGTGTGAGAGAGAGAGAGAGAGAGAGAGAGAGAGAGAGAGAGAGAGAGAGAGAGAGAGAGAGAGAGAGAGAGAGAGAGAGAGAGAGAGAGAGAGAGAGAGAGAGAGAGAGAGAGAGAGAGAGAGAGAGAGAGAGAGAGAGAGAGAGAGAGAGGAAACCAGAGATGACAGGCAGAAGCGACGAGAAAAAAAAACACGCAGGTAAAACAGAACAGGTAAGAGCTATCTCCTTAATTAATACTTTAGCTAATCACGAATACAAGAGTAGGCAGGTATACATTCCCCTTTGCATTTCACGACCCGCCTCTTTCCCCCACTCTCCCTCTCCCTCTCCTTCTCTTACCTCCCTCTTTTCCCCTCTCACGGAATAGGTCATCCACTCACTCACTCTCACTCTCCTGCTAATCACGTCCAGTCCTTCAATCCATTCCCTCGGAGCCTCAATCCCATTCTGCGACCACGGAAACGCCACCAAAAGGGAAAGGAAAAGAAAGAGAGAGGAGAAAAGAAGCGGTAGGTCTTAGTTCAGGTAAAGTTTGGGTTGAATTCACTTACTTTCGGAGTCTCTTGGCACCTGACACTCACGGATGGTCACTAAAAGGAGTGTCTGGGGGATGGAGGAGGAGGAGGAGGAGGAGGAGGAGAGATGGGATGAGGAAGTGAGGTGGAGTGTGTGATACCAGTGGAGGGGAAAGACTGGAGAGAGAGAGAGAGAGAGAGAGCGAGAGAGAGAGAGAGAGAGAGAGAGAGAGAGAGAGAGAGAGAGAGAGAGAGAGAGAGAGAGAGAGAGAGAGAGAGAGAGAGAGAGAGAGAGAGAGAGAGAGAGAGAGAGAGAGAGAGAGAGAGAGAGAGAGAGAGAGAGAGAGAGAGAGAGAGAGAGGAGAGGCGTTAAGTGGAGGGAGAGGAGGAGGAAGCAGAGTGGGAGTGGAGGAGAAGTAGGAGTCGGGAACACTTCGGAAGATCAACTCAGAAAAAAAAATTAAAATAGTAAAATTGGAAAATGTATCTCCCCGCCAACACACATTCATGCCTGCCGCCTCCGCAACGCATTTCAACACAAAAAGCGAAACACTGCGTTGTGAGCACACGGCCGTCCTGCCACTCACAACAACGAATAACCATTAAGCGCTCGACTTCACTTTATGGATAGATAGATGAATGAAAAAACGCATCTATCTATTATCCCTCCCATCTCCGCATTTCTGTACCTGTCAATCTAAGTATCTATCTCTCCATCTACTGTATCTGTCTATGTATGAAATGAAAAAACGTATCTATCTATTAACCCTCCCATCTATGCACTTCTGTATCTGTGAATCTAAGTATCTATCTCTCCATCTACTGTATCTGTCTATGTATCTATCTCTCTATCAATGTATCTATCTCTCTATTTATGTATCTCTACAATCTACGTATTCATCTGATTTTCTGCCTACTTACGTGTCTATATATCTACCGAGAACTTTATCAAAATTTAAGTTGTCTGATATTTTGCACACACGTTCTATTAGTTTGAGTTCGTGACAAAAGTTATTATTGAAATGAAAAGTCAAATGTTTCCCTTTCACAATTCTAGTAATGGAAGCGTGAGAGTTACCACCGCGCTCAGTCATCGTCAATTTTTTCATCCTCAGCATAATCCTCCTCCTCCACCGCTTTTCCCTCATCCACCTTCTCTTCTTCCTCCTGCTCCTCCTCCTCATGATCGTGAACATCATTCCCCTCCTCTTCTTCCTTTTCATCCTTTTTTCTTCCTATGTCTGTTAAATATGACTTTATCTAACTTTAGCCCATTTCTTCGTGTCCTCCATTACGCCAGCGCCAGCGAAGGACTAAAGCAGGACGAAAGTTAACTCCCAATCGATACCAGCTGCCATTGAGTCACAAAAAACTCTCGAAGGACTCTGACCTCGTGGCTCCCCCTCACAAGTTTGGGCATAAGAAGGTTGACAAGAGTTAGCAAGGTTCCCAAACCAAACCTCAGCCTTGGGGAGGAAATGGAAAGGGAGAGGGACGGAAACTGAGACGAAAAGGAATGGACACAATCTTGACTGACAGAAATAGCTTGGCCCACTGCAATAAAATAAGTAGTAGTAGTAGTAGTAGTAGTAGTTATTTTTTACAGCAAGGGGGGAAAACAAAAACATCAACAATTAAGCCCGCTAGAAACTATTACAACAAATGAAAAAAACAAAAGAAGAGGCCAGACGAGAGATCAATTTCGGGAGGAGAGGTGCCTCGATACTCTCCTCTTGTTACTGCTGTTGTTGTTGTTGTTGTTGTTGTTGTTGTTGTTGTAATATCAGTTTTAGTACTAGTAGACGAACTTTCACTATTTTGACTGAACAATTCACAGACATCACCCAAGAAAGACAGGCATGGGAGAGCAAGACTAAGAAAAAAAAGTGGAGAAAGGTAAAACAAAATCAATTGGAGGCGTCTGGGAGTAATTAGTAAATTCATTGACCATACCTGAGCTTACGTAAGGGGCCGCACAGGACAAGACAGGTGGACAGGTGAATGGGGGCGTCACTTGACTGGACAGGTGAGATTATGTGGGATTCAGGTGAATGTATTGAGATGCACGAGAGAGAGAGAGAGAGAGAGAGAGAGAGAGAGAGAGAGAGAGAGAGAGAGAGAGAGAGAGAGAGAGAGAGAGAGAGAGAGAGAGAGTGTGTGTGTGTGTGTGTTTTGTTGTTGTTGTTGTTGCAGTATTAGGATTAGTTGTATTAGTAGACGGGTTCTTTCACTCTAATATCAAAACATTGCAAAAGGATAACTCAAGAAGAATAGGAGAAAGGGAGAACACGATTAAGAGAAAAAAAAGTGTAGTGAGAGAAAAATAACAAAAAATATACAACTAAGTCTCCATTTTCAAAACCAGGCAATTACCCGTAACAAATAATCTACTCTTATTGCAACGAAGTGGGGAAAAAAATCAAACAAAACACGACCCGGCAAGAACTAATTAGCTTCTACAGGTGACCCGACACACGCCTCACCTGTATTCATAATGACGTCTCCCCCCCTGTGCACACCTTTACGAGCCACCGCCTCCAGGTAAACGGCGGGGTTGAATTATACGCAAATTAAGGCGAGTTATTACACCCGTCTTCCCTCAGGTGATGTATAATTCAGGTGACATGCCGCGTTGATCTCTCTCTCTCTCACCTGGGCTGTCATATATATATACGCCTCGAACTATTATAGGTAAAACTGTCACTTCTGTCCTCTCCGTCGTCAATCATATTCTATTTTCCAGGTTCAAGTTTATTTTTCCTTTTACCTTTGTCCGTCTCTTTCACATCCATTGCCGAGCTTGTCTCATTCCGTTCGCTCTCCTTTTTAGTGCTTGAGTTTTTTTTTTTTCTTTTGCCGCTCTTCCAATTTTGCATTCCTTTTTACATCAATCTTGCCTCACATAACTTTCTCTTTCTTTGCCTCTCGTCGTGAAGTTTTGTTTTTCTGTAATGTTTCGTTGTTGCTTATGTCTTTCTGTTCTGCCTCTTGTCCTTCACCAGCATCCTCATACTTCGAGATTTGGTTCTTCAATCTTATTCCTTTCAACCTCCTCTTTCATACCCCTGTTCTCTATATTTGTCCTTTGTCCTTTGTTCCCTCTTGTCTGTCTAGTTTTCTCCCCTTCTCCCTCTGCAGATACCACTCCTCTCATCTCCTGACCCGTTTCTCTCTCCCTTTTCCACGTATTTCTCTATTCCTGTTTATGGCTTCAAGCTCAGAGGTCACTCCATCTTTCTATACTCCTTCCGCGTCAGCGTTACCTTTCCTATTCTACTACTTCTCTTTTCTCTCCTCCTCTCACCTCTCAGCTTCTTTCACTCATCCGTCCCTTCTCCGATCCTATATACCTTTCCGTTCCTCTTTTGCTCCTTGATGCTTCTTGGATAACCCACCTCTTGTCCTTTCCTCTCCCTTCTCTTCCTTTCTCTCCCTTTTGCCTTTTTTCCTCTTTTATTTCCTTTATTCATGGTATCGTATCCTTTGTGCAACTCTGTCTTTTCTTATTTCTCTTCTGTTCCTCAATGTTTCCTGAATAACCTACATCTTGTCCTCTCTTCATCCTTCTCTCCCTTTACCTTTCTCTAATCCGTTTTCTATTGTTCCTCTTTTATTCTATCTACTCCATCGCCATTTATCCTTTGCGCAACTCTAGTTCTTCCTTCTCGCTCGTCTTCTGCTCCTCAATGCTTCCTGAATATCCACTTGTTGTTCTCTTCTTCCTCTTCCTCCCCTTTGCCTTTCTCTCGTCTTACATTCTTTATTCAACTCTAACTTTTTTCCTCTCTTCTCTTCTGCTCCTCAATGCTTTCTGGAATTTCACTTATTGCTCCCTCTTTTCCGCCTCTCTCAGCCTTCCTGCATCCTCCACTCTCCTTCCACTTACCCGATAATGAAGGACGCGTCTCGGTTCAAGGTCAGAGCCGCGACGATCAATTCTGGAAAGAGAGAAAACAGCGAATTTACCGCGAATTCGCGAGGCCAATCCTCTCGTATTTCGCGTGCACCGCGCTTTTGTATACTTTTACAGAATTTATGGGCGGTCGTTGCTTTTATTTTCATGGTTGTCTATGTGCATGCATGGCGCGGAAACTGTCGTGTATGTGTGTGTGTGTGTGTGTGTGTGTGTGTGTGTGTGTAGACCATTGCAGTGTCGTGTGTAATCTGTGTGCTTCATGAGTATTGGGCATTATTTAGCATTGTGGGTTGTACGTGTGTGTGTGTGTGTGTGTGTGTGTGTGTGTGTGTGTGTGTGTGTGTGTGTGTGTGTGTGTGTGTGTGTGTAGTTCGTCCTTTGGTTAATGAACTAAGACAAGAACACATTCTCTCTCTCTCTTCCCAATATTACCACAACAAATTTCCGTGCTTTTAGGCCTTCTCTTCCTCCTCTTCCTCCTCCTCCTCCTCCTCCTCCTCCTCCTCCTCCTCCTCTTCCTCTTCCTCCTCCTCCATTTAGCACTACTCCAACCCTGTGACTCCTTCCTTCACTCCAAACAAAGCCTTCACTTTTACTTTGTTTCCTCACGTCAATCTTCCCACCACACACATACACACACACACACACACACACACACACACACGAAACCAACCACTCCGTTCTCCACAATCCCTACATTTCTTACTCATCCTTCTTCTCCCTCCCTCAGCCGCCCTTCACCACTAATAGGTTTACATCTCTCCCTCCTCCAGCCCCTCCCTCCCCCCTTCCGTATTTAGCCTTGCCCCCCGCCCCCCGCAGCGTCCCCTGGCGGGCAGGTGTGAGTCAGGCGGGCCCCATCTTGCGGCGGAAAACTCTCCCTCCTCCCTCGTCCAGGCCATTATCATGTTAATTACATGTCAGGTAGCGGCGGCACCACCTTAATGAATTTGCATTTTTTTCCTTCTCAGAGGGTGGAACAAGGGAGGTAGGGAGGGACGGAGAGAGGGAGAGAAGGAGCGAGTGAAAGAGGGAGGGAGGGAAGGGAGAGAAGTCTTGGGAGAGGTAACCTCTCGGCCCCCTGGACTAAGGAATACGCCAGCTTGAAGCCATCTCCTGCGTGACCTCCAAAACAAGGTAAAGTCAGGTAAGTTTAAAGGCACTGCACCACCTCCACCACCCCTACCACGACTGCCATCACGGGCACACCCCAAACACCACCACGCCTACCACCCCGACCACCTACGGCGGCTGTGGTCAGCGTGTGGGCGTGGTGAGCCACCTAGAGCTGAGTCCCGCCGATGCACGCTGACAATTATCAACTATCGCTGAGGGGTGACAGGTCACCCACACGCCGCCCAGATCTTCTACCAACCCTAACTTCAGCGACTTTGTTCAAGTGAAGAACCGGGGCCAGCATGGGCCAAGCAAGTCATACACCACGGCAGACACTACAAATACAACTGGTAAGCCGGCACAAACAAAGGCAGCTCGGCGATGAGGAAGGAAAAAAAATAAAAGAAGGAAACTTGAATTATGTTTTTTTTTACCTCAAGATACTTTTTTTTTTTTCATTACTCGGTGTTCATCTTATACTCTTCCCATAGTGTCAGTTTCATCCCCTTTCTTCATTCCTTCTTTTTTTTCTTGATTCATTTTTCTTTTTTTTCTGTCTTTCCTGTTATCTTATCCCGCCATCAAGTCTCCAGTCCTTATCTTTTTCTTCTTTTTCTTTCTTCCCCTTTTGATTTTGTTATTTTTGTTCTTGTTGTTTAGGTTCTTCTTGATCTCGCTCTTTTTTGTTTTTCTCTTGTTCCTTTTCGTGGTCTCGTTCTTGTTGTTCTTTTTTTCTTGCTCTTGTTTTTGTTCTCGTTCTTTTCGCTATTATTTTCTTGTCATCCCTTTTTCTTGTTTTTGTTTTTGTTTTCACCTCCTCCTCCTCCTCCTCCTCCTCCCTCTCTTCTTACCCTCTATCAACTTCACATTTTCGTCCTTTTTTTCCCTTCATCCCCTCATTTTTACTTATCACCTTATCCCTCCTCCTCCTCCTCCTCCTTCTCCTCCTCCTCCTCTTCCTATCAAGTGAGAGGGGCGGGGCAGGTCTAATGTCACGGTTGCATGATCAAGATCCTCCTTTAGCTAATATTAACGAGGAGGAGGAGGAGGAGGAGGAGGGAAACTGAAAAGAGGGGGTGGAGGCTCTGGGAAGTGAGATAGGAAGGATAAATTAGAGAACCGGGAGAGAGGAGGAGATAATAGGTGAGAGAGGGGAGCTGGTAACGGCCGCGAAGGGGAGGAAGGAACGAAGGAAGGAAGGAAGGAAGGAAGGGAGCAAAGAAAGGGAGGCAAGACAAAATAAAAAAGAAAATAGAAAGGGAGGAAGAGAAGAGTGACAGGGAAGGAAAGAAAAAAGAAAAGGGAGGGAAATGTATGGAAGAAACTCAGTAAAGAAGACGAAAAGAGAAAGGAAGTAAAGAAAGAAAATCGGAGGAAAGGAAGAGGAAAGAAAGGGAGAAAATAGGGACAGAAAAGACGAAAGGCAAAGAAAAAAGTCAACAATGAGAGAAAAGGAGGAAGTAAAGAAAGGAAGAAAAATTAGAAAAAAACATTGGGAGGGAAGGAAGAAAGTACACAGAAAGAGAGATAAGGAAAAAAAAAAGAAAAAGCCGAAGATAAAGAAGTAAATCAGAGGAAAGAAAGAAAGATAGGAAAGATAAATATGAAGGAAATAGGAGGGAAGGGAGAGGAGAGAAAGAGAGAGTTGAGGAAAGAAAGGAGGAAAGGGAGGGAAAGGTATAGAAGAATCAACAATAAGAGAAATGGAGAAAGGAACAAAAGAAAGTTAGAAAAGACAAAAACGAAAGTAGGAAGCAAGGAATAGGAGAAAAATGGATAGAAGTACGAGAAGAGAGGAGGAAAGGAAAGGATAGGTATGGAGGAAGGTCAATAATAAGAGAAAATAACAGAGGAGGAGGAGGAGGAGGAGGAGGAGGAGGAGGAGGAGGAGGAAAGGAGATAGTTTTTCCTTGTCATCGGATCACATAACATTCTCCTCATAATTGATTGGCACACACACACACACACACACACACACACACACACACACACACACACACACACACAGTCGCTCTCCTATTTTTTATCAACTCTAACGTTTTTTTCCCATTTGCGTCGAGAAAGCTAAAACAGATTTCTCTTTCGCTCTTCCTCCAAATTGCTTTATATTGCCTTGGATCTCCTCCCATTTTCTGTGTAAACGATTTCTCTCTCTCTCTCTCTCTCTCTCTCTCTCTAAACGCCACTAAAGTCATATATTTCCCCAAAGAACAAAGATTTTTCACTCTTATTGTCTCATTCCACATATCTAAACTTCATCCTTCTCTCTCTCATTCTTTTTCCCTGGTCTTACTTTCCTTTTCTTTCTAAGCGCCATTAAAATCGTATATTTCCCTCAAAGAACAAAAAAATTTCGCTCTTATTGTCTCATTGCAGATATCTAAACTCTATCCATCTCTTTCTCTCTCAAGCCCAATCCTTCCTTTTTCTCGGCCTAAAACTCGGTCAAAAACAGCCTTCGCGTCTACTAAAATCTTATATTTCCTTCCAAGAACAAAAACATTTCTCTCTCCTGTTGTCTCATTTCAAATATCTAAACTCTATCCTTCTCTCTCTCTTCCTATAAAACTTTCAGGCCCAATCTTTCCTCCTTCTCGGCCTAAAACTCGGCCAAAAAGAACCTTCGCGTCCACTAAAATCTTATATTTCCCTCAAAGAACAAAAACATTTCTCTCTCCTGTTGTCTCATTTCAAATATCTAATCTCCATCCTTCTCTCTCTCTTCCTATAAAACTTTCAGGCCCAATCTTTCCTCCTCGGCCTAAAACTCAGCTAAAAAGAACCTTCGCGTCCCTGCCTTCCAGCTCGACTTTTATAGCGAGGGGCCCCGGCGCTTCCCAGGAAATTTCATATCAACCCTTAATTAACATACAAATGACACACTTTGGGACGTTTTTCTGCAGCTCAGGAGATCAAAGACAATAATCATCGCCTCCTTTTTTTCCCCCCACGCGCGTTTCTGGTCCCGTGATCGTCTTTCGTGGATATTGTTTTGGGGGAAAAGATGAGACAACCAGCAAATTTTCATCTCCTTTCAAGATTCTCGGGAAATATTTTTGGGGTGCGCTTTTTTCGAGGGAGAGCCAGCGGTGATTTTTCAATGTTATGTAAACTCGATGAAGAAAAATGGAGTGTAAATATTTTCTGCTGCCCGAGGAAGGTTAAAAAAATGTTGTTCCCCTTACAATGCATAGGGCGGTAAAGGTCGTTATTTTGTTTTTTTGAGGCACTTAAGGACCTAATGGAAAAAAACACGGCGATAAAAAGAAAGAAAATGCCTTGTTTTTTCCACGGGGAATTCACTTGACGAGGTTACCAAAGCGTCTCATGACTGGGTCACGCGGGAAAATGTCAAGGAAGACGTCGACGAAAATATAGACGATTGAAATTAATATCTTCTCGTCACATACCAAAGATCAGAGCCAAGAAATTCCAAAAAACAAGTTCGCGTAATTAGAAGGCAGATATGATGACCCTTAATTAAATAACTGTTCAAGCGAAACGGGAACGAATCACGTAGACAGAATACGATACACATACTCACAAATGCTACACCAAAAAGAAAAACAAAATACTATCACAACATTATAAGAAAGTGCACATTATCTCCCTTATACCAACCTCTAACTCTTCTCGATCTTATCCATACCTTTATTTCTAACCCTTTACTCCTTTTATCTAACTAACAAAATAATCAGTCTTAGTAAAATCTCTCCGTTTAGATAGGAACGCACAGACTCACAAACTCTATGCACATAAACACTAGCAGGAGACGGTCACACACACACACACACACACACACACACACACACACACACACACACACATCTATCTCCTCCAACGCTGCCAGATTGTCGTGCTCAGCTTCCCATGTTTGCCGTTTTCCGACCCAAAAACTGCCTCCTCAACCCCAATAACTGCCTTCATATATAGTTATCGTTAAAATGGTTAATTATTGGTGTTTTTGGCAATAACTACCGCTCAGAAACCGGTTAATACGAGGCTCTGAGTACGATATTCTGGGAACGGTGATCTCGTATCGTTAGGTGTTGTTCTGGGAAGCGTGGGCATAGCGACACAACCAAACACAACCATACGTATTACATCGTCAGTTGCCACATAAAACAGACGGCGAATACGTAGATAACCGATATATATTACTGCTACAACTACTGCTACTACTTCTACTACTACTCCTACTACTACTACTACTACTACTATATCAAACAACAATAAAACAACAAGAACAATTACATCATTATAGCCACTATTACCCACAACAATACGAAGAATTCTTAATATAAAGACGACCATTTGGCGACCGAAGAGACAAACGGAGGCCTTTTAGGAGCCTCTGATGGCGTCTGGAAAAGGAAAGAGCAAAGGCCGTGGTGCTGGAGGAGGAGGAGGAGGAGGAGGAGGAAGGTTGGGAGAGGAAGAGGAGGAGGCAGAGGTGAAAATATCCTTGTTTGCTGTATACTGATCACCTCAATATTCCCAGTGGAGAGAGAGAGAGAGGGAGGGGTGGAAGGAAAGGAGGAAGGAGGGAAGGAGGGAAGGAGTGTCGGTCCCGCCTGCCAACAGAGAGAAGATCCTTATTGGTGACGATGAGGCCTGTGTTAGTCTCTCTCTCTCTCTCTCTCTCTCTCTCTCTCTCTCTTCTCTCTCTTTCTCACTTTTTTTTCTTTCGTTCCTGTCTTCTGGAGAGAGAGAGAGAGAGAGAGAGAGAGAGAGAGAGAGAGAGAGAGAGAGAGAGAGAGAGAGAGAGAGAGAGAGAGAGAGAGAGAGAGAGAGAGAGAGAAAGTGGTGTATTCCGAATTCCTACTGTATTTTCTCTCAAGCAAACGGATAATATATTAGAATTGTTTCCATCTCTCTCTTTCGATAATGCTGACATCCTCCAATTTTGATCATCTTGTTTTTTATCTATTTTTCCCTGAAGATGGAATTTATTGCAACACTGGAGAAGAAGAAAAAAAAGAAGAAGAAGAAGAAGAAGAAGAAGAAAGCAAAAGAAGAAGACGAAGAAAAAGAAAAAGAAAAAGAAAAGAAGGAGAAAAAAGAAAAAGAAATAAGAAAGAAGACGAAGAAGACGAAATAGAAGCGAAGAAAAAGAAGAAATAAAAAATGAAGAAAAAGGAGAAGAAAAAAAGTGAAAATCAAAATCAAACCCTCATTAAATTTTTCCATACACATTATTTTTTTGACAGGCATTGGAAGTGTATTAATATTTCCTCTCTTTTTCCAGGTATTACAATTAAAAGACAAGAGGCTAATATTGGTTCAAATTTCCACTGAAGACAATAAACTGGAACTCCCCGGAATCCCCTTATGAGAAACGAAAACTCCATGAAATCATAAGTGGGAGGAGGAAGAGGACTGGAAACTCCTCGAGAGTCTCTACAAAAAGGATCGGAACTCTTTTTGACTTATAAAATGGCCACTTATAAACTTTTTTCCCCTGGCTTTTTCCGCTTAACCACCTCCTCACGCCCTTCTCACCCTCTCACGCCCCTCATCTCTCATCTCTCTCTCTCTCTCTCTCTCTCTCTCTCTCTCTCTCGTTGTATAAAAGTGATAAGAGGCAGTATCTAGCTCGTAAAGTGAGTGCGTGTCTGTGTGTGTGTGTGTGTGTGTGTGTGTGTGTGTGTGTGTGTGTGTGTGTGTGTGTGCTCGCCCTCTCCCCTCTAAGTTAGGTGCACGCATCGCCCTTCAATAGTTCACAAGAAACAATATTACTTGGCAGATCTATGGAGTGGCTGCTGTCTTCCCTACGCGCCCCATCCATACATGTAACTGCTTCTTACCTCACCTTCTCTTTCACTCTACACACCCCTGCCTTCTGCCTTACCTTCTTCACCCCTGCCTTGATCCACCTTGCATTACCCAGTCGAAACTTGAATACCACCCATATAATTCGCTGTCCAATTCGCTGTTCTATCCTGTCTCCATCTCTCCCTGCCTTTAATTCTTTCCTGCGCACTCCTGTCCCCTCCCTTTCTTTCCTTAACCTTGCCTTGACTCACCCTGTACCACCCTGCATTACCCAGTCGAAACTTGAATACCACTCATATTATTCGCTGTCCCACCCTGTCTCCATCTCTTGTCTATAATTTCTTCCCTGTCTCATCCTGTGCACTCCTGTCCCCTCCGTTTCTTTCCTAACCTTGCCTTGACTCACCCTGTTTCACCCTGTACCACCCTGTATTACCCAGTCAAACCTTATATACCACCCATATCAATGTTCTTTTCTTCTCCCTTTCTCTCCCTGTGCATCCCAGTCTCCCTGCCTTCACCCTATACCACTATGCATTACCAAACTTTGTATTACCTTTCTTAATCACTATCCTACTCTGTCCCTTCTCTCCCTGTCACTCCCTTGGTTCTGTTTCATTTTGTCTCACCCTGCAACCCTCTGTCAAGTGTCTGCTCTACCCTACCTCATCCTGCCCTATATATACCTTCTCCCTTACAAAATACACCCTGACAACGTAAACCTAACTATGCTCCCTGGTTTCTTCTCTCCCTAGCCCTGCCTCCCTCTAGTCTTCCATGCCCTATATTCAGTGTCTTTCTCCCTCCCTTTCCTTGCCCCGCCCTTCCCACCCTGTTCTAAGCACCCCACCCACTCTCGTCTGCTCTCCACCCACCGCCACTTCCTAAATCACCCACACTAACGCCCCTCCAGCCAGCCACGCCCATCATCTATTTTTTCTGTCTTGTATTATTGGCCTTCACTCCCTTTCCCTCGTCTCCCATCCTGTCCTCCCTTTGTCTCCATTCCCTTCATATGCCATCAAATATTTCCGCTTCCTCCTCCATTTCCATTTATTTTCTCCTTTCCTTGTTTTCTTTCCTCTTTCCCTTTCCTTCGTTTCCTCTATTTTCTCTATCTTGCTTTATCGTCACTCTGCTCATCCCTTACTTCTCTTCTCTTGTCTCATTTCCTTTCCTTCTTACTTCATTGTCTTCTCTTCTATAGTCTGACACGAATATGGGCAATTTAGGTGAGGCGCGCTCGGGGCCACAGCGCTGCCGCATCTAGCCCTAGGGGGAAGGACAGCCGTTGGAGTGGCTGCCATCGAGCGTGGAGGTGAGGGAGGAAGGGACCAGAAGGGACATGGTGCCTTGATCGCTGATAACGTCGGAAATAAAAAAAATACCACGTGCTATGGAGCTTATATAATTCTTTGTCATTATTCTAAAATGCGACATATTCATAGCACTATAGACTTGTTTAATGTATACAGAATATTAGATACCCAATTTCAAATAGTAAGAAGCGACATATTCATAGCACTATAGACTTGTTTAATGTATACAGAATATTAGATACCCAATTTCAAATAGTAAGAAGCGACATATTCATAGCACTATAGACTTGTTTAATGTATACAGAATATTAGATACCCAATTTCAAATAGTAAGAAGCTGACAAACTGACCTTATATTTGCGTCAGACTATACTCCTCTTTCCTCTACTCTCTCTTCTCTTCCTTCCCTCCTCTGTTCATCATTCTCCTCTCCCTTTCCTTCAATCATTCTCTCTCTTCAGTTCAATTCTCACCTCCTCTCCTTCCATCCCCTCATTCACTTCCTTTCATCCTCCTCTCGCCTGGGCCATCTCCCTTCCTCTCGCTCCTCTTCCTCCTCCTCCTCCCGCCCTCTTCCTGCCCTCACGCCCTTGTTGTTGCGTTATTGCTTCTCTCCTCCGCCATGAGTCACCAGGAGCGAGATAGGACCTGTTAGAACCCTCCTGTAGGACTCTCTTAAGGATACGTGGAAGGGAGATGTGAGCTACTGTTGTGTGCCGAGAGGGATGAGGATTACTTTATTCCCCTCGAGCTGTAGTACTTTTTATATTACAACACTACATCTTATATTTATTTTATAGTATATCTTTTAAATACAACAAAGGAGACGGCTCAAGGGCAACAAAAAGAGTGCACAAAAAAAAAGCCCGCTGCTCGCCGCTCCCATAATAGACAAAAGCAAAGAGTAGCCAAAAGAGAGGTCAATTTCGGGTGGAGAGGACTTTTGATACATTGTTTTAAAGTTACACTTACGTTACATCTTCCACCTAAATCTTAACGCTGTACATATATATTCATTGTCTTTTCCATTTTTTTTTTCTGTACGCTTTTCATCTGTTTTAATTTTTATTCATATTTGTACGCGCTTGAGCTTCCTTTTTTTTTTATTTTCCTGTTTATGTTTTTTCGTCTTTCATGCCGCTAATGTTTTTTCTTGTGTACTTTGTTTCTTTCCTCCATTAAAGAAAACAAATGCATAGCTAATGGGAACAGTAATGGTATCCAACTTCTTTTCACTGCAGACATGACTATCGCCAAGAACGTTTGGAAAAAAAACATCGCAAAAATTATAGGAACAGAAACAAGACCAACTAAATAAACAGCAGCAATTAAACAACAACTAAACAAACAAACACCAAAAAAAGCGACAGTTACAGAATTAATGGCAACAAAAAATAACTGTTGCAACCATAATTACTACTACTACTACTACTACTACTACTACTACTACTACTACTTAAACTACGGCCTCCATCCATTAGTTGCGTTGTGAGAGGTATCTTTACTACTACTACTACTACTACTACTACTACTACGAAAAAAGTAAAGTTAGGTTAGGCCTTCAAAGAGAATCGGAAGGGTGAAAAGGGTGGAGGGAGGGAGACTAAGGGAGATAATGAATTTTGGGGAGATTTGGAAGAAAGGGAGGAAAGAGGGGCAGAAAGGGCAGAGTCAATGGGAGGGAGAGAGCGGGAGAGATAGAGAGATAGATAGAGAGAGAGAGAGAGAGAGAGAGAGAGAGAGAGAGAGAGAGAGAGAGAGAGAGAGAGAGAGAGAGAGAGAGAGAGAGAGAGAGAGAGAGAGAGAGAGAGAGAGAGAGAGACAGAGAGAGAGAGAGAGAGAGAGAGAGAGAGAGAGAGAGAGAGAGAGAGAGAGAGAGAGAGAGAGAGAGAGAGAGAGAGAGAGAGAGAGAGAGAGAGAGAGAGAGAGAGAGAGAGAGAGAGAGAGAGAGAGAGAGAGAGAGAGAGAGAGAGAGAGAGAGAGAGAGAGAGAGAGAGAGAGAGAGAGAGAACACAGTGAAAACAGACCCCACAAAAGGTTCCATTGTTACACTTTGCAGGAATATAAATACAAGAACCCACAACTTTACATATTACAAAAAAAATAAATAAAAAATAAAACTGCAATTCCGCTCGAAGCTACTTTTTTCCTACGCCCCTGTGCTCCTCCCCCCTCCCCCCCTCCCCCTCCCCCTCCTTACCCCTCCCTCCACCTTCCTCTCTCAAACTGAAGTAAAAAAAAGGTATGAAAGAAGAGAAAAAGGGAGGGTAGAAAAGAGGGAGGGAGGAACGAAAAGGAAAGAGGGAAGGGAGAGATGAGTGTTTTAAAATGGGTGGTAATCGAGAGAGAGAGAGAGAGAGAGAGAGAGAGAGAGAGAGAGAGAGAGAGAGAGAGAGAGAGAGAGAGAGAGAGAGAGAGAGAGAGAGAGAGAGAGAGAGAGAGAGAGAGAGAGAGAGAGAGAGAGAGAGAGAGAGAGAGAGAGAGAGAGAGAGAGAGAGAGAGAACAACGAAAAGCAGAACGAAAGCGAGAGAGAGAACGAGAACAACGAAAAGCAGAACGTAAGCGAGAGATAACGAGAACAACGAGAACGAGAACGAGAGCGAGAACGAGAACAAAAGCAAGAATGAGAGCGAGAGCGAGAGTCAGAGCGCGAGAGAGAGATAGGCTCAGGTCATGCCATCCCACACTTCCTGCAAGGCCTCGCGAGAACCATTGGCCCTTCAAAACCACTTATCTCAAGCCACCAATCACAGGCAGGCATCCCCCTTTGCCGCGCTCCTTTTGACCAATCAGAGGGACGCTTCCATGCCACCCACCCATGACAGCAGGGTCAAAGGGGAGGAACGAGGTGGCTTTGGCAGGGGAAGAGGTGGAGGAGGGAAGCTTCGAGGTTGGAAAAGTGGGGTGTTGAGATGATGGGTGATGATGGGAGGTGGTAATGGGGTGAAAAGGGGTTAAATGAGGTTGAGGGAGTGTTGATGGGTGATAAAGGTTGGAGGTAGATGCATGCTGTGGTGATGATGGTGTAGAGGGGTGAAATAAGGTTAAAATTAGGTTGGAAGGAGTTACAAGGACAGATAGATGCTTGGGTGAAGGTGAGAGGTCAGGTATAGTGATGAGGGTGTTGACAGTGAAGACGGGAAGATAAGAGTGAGGAGATGATGAGGTGACAAGGAGGGATGGTGGAAATTCAAACAGTTATTGGACAAAGATTAGGTAGATGAGGGTGAAAATAAGGGGGAGAAGGGAGGGAAAGGAGTAAATGAAGTGGAGAAGGGGGGATGATAGGAGGAGAAAGAAGATAGTTAAGGACATAGATAACGTAGATGAGGTTGAAAATTCGGGGAGGTGAGGAAGAGGAGTAAAATGAATGAAGAAAAGAATATCGTGAGAGAAGAAATTTAAGATACAACGATAACGTAGATGAGGAGGAAGGAAGATTATGAGGAAAGTGACGTTGAGGAGTTAATATAGAAAGTGCAGAGGACAGTGACAGTAGAAAGTTAGAAAGAAAAGATAACATAGATGAGGAGGAAGGAAGATTATGAGGAAAGTGACGTTGAGGAGTTAATATAGAAAGTACAGAGGATAGTGACAGTAGAAAATTAGAAAGAAAAGATAACATAGATGAGGAGGAAGGAAGATTAGGGGAAAGAGTGAGGGTGCGGAGTTAATAAAGGAAGAGGATAGTGACAGTAGAAAGTTATGATGAAAAGATAACGTAGATAAGAGTGAAGATGAAGGAGTAGAAGTAGATAGGTGGAGGTGTAAATAAAATACCTTGTGGTGGTGGTATTGGTGATGACGATGGTGGAAGTGGAGTTATGAGAAATGGTGATGGTGGTGAAGAAGGCTCATTGTGAAGTTGGTGGAGGAGGAGGTCGAGGAGGTGGAAGAAGAGGTGGAGAAGGTGGTGGTGGTGATAGATGATGGTGGAAGTGGAGTTATGAGAAGAGGTGCTGGTGTTGAAGGAGGCTCATTTTGATGGTGGAGGTGAAGGCTGTAGTGGATGTGGTGATGATAGTGGTAAGTAATGGTGGTGGTGGAGGTGAAGGTGGTAGTGGAAGTGATGGTGGAGGTGATGGTGGTAGTGGAAGTGGTGGTGATGGTGGAGGTGATGGTGATGGTGGAGATGGTGCTGATGGTGAAGGAGGCTCATTGTGACGGTGACGATGCTGGTGGAAGTGGTGGAGTAGGTGGAAGAAGATAGTGACTGTAGAAACAAATATATCATACAAAAATAAAGGCATATGCTGAAAATAATGGGGTAGAAAAAGAGAAGTGACGCTTAAGTGGAATAAATGATGGTCGGGGTAGTGATGAAGAGTGAAGTGGGGTGATGAGAAGCTGGTGGAGGAGGTGGAAGAGGAGGTGGAAGAGGAGGAGGAGCAGGAGGAGGTGGTGATCACATTAAAGGATGATCTTGTCTCGGGGATAATGAGAGGCCTTGATTAAAACTGGTCTTCCAGGAACCAACATCAGCATCCTTCGAGATAATGGGATCAAGCTGGAATGTAAGGGGAGGGGGGGAGGAGGGGAGGGGGAGAGGAAAGATGAAAGGAGTTATGCTTCCCTCAACGCCATTATCATTATTAGTTATTATTATTATTATTATTATTATTATTATTATTATTATTATCATTACAAGTATTAATTTTCCCGAGGTATGAAATGCTTAAGTTATTTAGGTCTTGGTATTCTCCCCTATGAAGGATTCTCTCTCTCTCTCTCTCTCTCTCTCTCTCTTTCTCTCTCTCTCTCTCATTCTTTTTTTTTTCGTTCTTTCTTCACATAACGTCTTTCTGATTGTCTGTTTTCCTTTCTGTCTATCTATATTTGTGTGTGTGTGTGTGTGTGTGTGTGTGTGTGTGTGTGTGTGCATTTCACGTCTAGTATATT
The DNA here is from genome assembly GCF_024679095.1 of Eriocheir sinensis. Lineage (NCBI taxonomy): Eukaryota > Metazoa > Arthropoda > Malacostraca > Decapoda > Varunidae > Eriocheir > Eriocheir sinensis. The sequence goes on from NC_066563.1 coordinate 1,071,623, forward strand.
TTTTCTTTACTGGCTTGTTTTCCTTCTTCCTCTGATCCTTGATTTTCCTCCTAGTGCCATGTTTTTCCCTCCCGTGTCCTGTTTTCCTCCGCCTCCTCTGATTTATTTCCCTCACTTTGTCTTCCTTACCTCCAGTCTTTCATCCTCTTCCCTCACCTATAATTTTCCTCTCCTCGCCTTTCTTTCTTATTTATCTCCAATTCCCTTTTCCCTCCTCCTCCTCCTCCTGCTCCTCCGCCGCCGCCGCCTCACCTGCCATCAATTCTCGTTCACGTTCCGTCCTTCAGTCACTTTTCATTCATTTCCTTTACCTCTTCTCTTTCTTTCGAGGGTTTAAAGTTTATTTTTTCGTTATATTCCTTCCCTTTCACTGTATCTATTCTCTCCTCGGCTCTTCATCTACTTTCTCTCTCGAATGTTTGTCAATAGTCGCGTAAAATGCTCGCCGTTCTTTTTCTTCCCCATTAATCTACTCTATTGTGTGTTTTTTGTGTACCGACCAGTTGTTTTTTTGCCCTTTTTCCAATATCCATCCCCTTCTTGCTGTTTCTCTCTCCCCGTCTCTCTCTCTCTCTCTCTCTCTCTCTCTCTCTCTCTCTCTCTCTCTCTCTCTCTCTCTCTAATGCTCCCCTCCCTTCTCTCCATCATCCTCAACACTTCTAATTTTAGCTGACCTGTCCCGCCGTGATTTTAAGCGTGGGGGCGAGATTGAATTACCTGTCCGGGTCTTAAATTCAATCATCATTCAGGTGTTGTCCCCCAGGTAATGAGGAGATGATGAGGGCGCTGCAGGGGCAAGAATGCAGCATCCCATGATATCCTTCCTTCCTTGCTTCCTTCATGAGATGTGTCTGTGTGTGTGTGTGTGTGTGTGTGTGTGTGTGTGTGTGTGTGTGTGTGTGTGTGTGTGTGTGTGTGCGCGCGCGTGGGGGGAAGGCATTGTCTTAATCTTACTTTCCAGTGTAAAATGTATGCTTGGAAATTGATGCAAAGTTTAAACTCTCGAAAGAAAGAGAGGAGGTACAGGAAATGAATGAAAACTGTCTAGAAGATGGAACATGAACCATAACTGAACGAACATATTAACAAACGATAGACAGAAAGAGAGGAGCCAAGTATCAAACACCAAATAAAAACTAGACATCGGACACTCTAACAAGTGCAAACCGCCCGCTGCCAACACCCTCTGGTCGGAGTACTCAAAATGTGAAAATATGAAATTAAGTCTTGGGCGAGGTCCTGCCCTGTTTCACCTATCAAAACTCTTGCCAGTTTTATTTTTGACCTCGGTGACCTTGACCTTTGACCTTGAAAATCGAACTTGTCCTGTGTGGGGCCATTAGTAGTCCACCTATGAAGTTTCAACATCCTAGCTGTAATGATTCAAAAGTTATAGCGTTACAGACAAATTTTTTTTAAAAACAAACAAACCAATTTAGACAACTGAAAACAATACCTTCCGCAAAATTCTTTTGCGGGCGGTAATAAAGAACAAAATATCTAACAGCAGACAGAAAGGAAGAAACAAAATATCAAATGGCAAACGGAAATAAGGAACAAAATATTTAACAGCAGACAGAAAGGAAGAAACAAAATATCAAATGGCAAACGGAAATAAGGAACAAAATATTTAACAGCAGACAGAAAGGAAGAAACAAAATATCAAATGGCAAACGGAAATAAGGAACAAAATATCTAACAGCAGACAGAAAGGAAGAAACAAAATATCAAATGGCAAACGGAAATAAGGAACAAAATATCTAACAGCAGACAGAAAGGAAGAAACAAAATATCAAATGGCAAACGGAAATAAGGAACAAAATATTTAACAGCAGACAGAAAGGAACATAACATCACCTGACAGACAAAAGGAAAGAAAGACAGACAGGCAGTGACACAGAAAAGACAGAGAACAAAAAAGGTGAAACACAGAGAGCCATATAGAGACAAGCAAACTGATAAACAACCATTACACAGAGAAACAAAGTCAAACAAAATATCAAACAGCAGACAGAAAATACAGAGACGACAACCTGAAACACAAGAGACAGAAACAACCCAACTGATGAACAAGGAAGGAGTGACGGACAAGACAGAAAATCGAGAGAGAGAGAGAGAGAGAGAGAGAGAGAGAGAGAGAGAGAGAGAGAGAGAGAGAGAGAGAGAGAGAGAGAGAGAGAGAGAGAGAGAGAGAGAGAGAGAGAGAGAGAGAGAGAGAGAGAGAGAGAGAGAGAGAGAGAGAGAGAGAGAGAGAGAGAGAGAGAGAGAGAGAGAGAGAGAGCAAGAAAGACGGACCATCATTACGTCCAATTTGTGAGTTACATCCGGAAGCTATTGATTACCGTTTCTTCATTAATTACGGAGGATAAAGCTTCCCTCTTTTATTGGAAATCTTTCAGAGGGTGTGTTCTCCCTCCCCTTAATGGAATCCAACCCCACAAGACCCGGCAAGGGAGGAGAAGGAAGGCCGAGGTGATGGGGCGCGTGAGAGGAGGAAGTCGGAAGTTGGTGGGTGAGAGAGTGGGAAGGAGAGGGAAAAAGGGAGAGAGAAAAGGTGATGGTTAAGAGGTAAGTTGGAGAAAGTGGGAGGAATGAGAGAAAAGAGGAGGAGCAGAGAGAAAAAGTGATGTAATGTTGGAAGAAAAAGAGAAAATAGAAGGAGTTAGAAAGAGTGATGGATTAAGAGGTAAGTTGGAGAATGTGAGAGGAATGAGAGAAAAGAGAAGAGTAGAGAGAAAAAGATTAAAGATAAAGAGGAGGAGAGAGAGAAAAAGAGATGGTTCAAGAGGTAAGCTGGAAGAATATGGGATTGAAAAGAGAAAAGAAAACGAGAAGAGGAGAGAGAATAATTAATGTGGTGTGGGAAGAAAAAATATAAAAGAGAATAAGAGACGAAGAGAAAGAAATGGATTAAGAGGAACTTGGATAATGTGTAAAAAAAAAAGATTACAGAGAAAGAGAGGAGAGAAAAATAATGGATTAAGAGGTGACTTGGATAATGTCGCAAGAGAGAGAGAAAGGAGGAGAGAAGGAGAGAGAAAACGTGATGGAATTAGAGATAGATTGGTCGATGCGGTAAGAGAAAAAAAAAAAAAAAAAGAATGAGACAAAAAAAAATGTAATAAGAGGCAAGTTACAGAATGTGGGAAGAAAGAGAGATAAGAGAGGAAGAGGAGAGAGAGAAAAGTTATGGAGAATGCGGAAAGAAAAAGAGACGAAAGAAGAAGAGAGAGAAAGAGGGAAAGATTAAAAGATGGGTTGGAGAATGCTGGAAGAAAAAGAGTAAAGATGGAGAGAAGGAGAGAGGAAAATAGTGATGGCTTAAGAGATACGTTGGGGAATGTGAAAAGAAAAAAGCGAAAAGAGAGGGAAAAGAAGAGGGAGAAAAAGTGTAGGAATAAGATATAGGTTGAGAAATGTGAAAAAAGAAAAAAAGACAAGAAGGAGAGGCAGGAGAAAAAGTGTTGGAATAAGAGATAGGTTGGCAAATGTGAAAAAAAAAGAGAAAAAACAAGGAGAGAAGAGGAGAAGTGATGGATTAAGTGATAAGTTCGAGAACGTGCGAAGAAAAAGAGAAAAGAGAAGAGAAGAGGGAAAAAAAAAACTGATCAAGAGGTGAGGTGGAAAATGTGGTAAGAAAGAGGAGAGTGAGAAAAATGACGGATTAAGAGATAAAGAGACGAAAAGGGAGATAAAAAAAATAATAAAGAAACGAAAAAGGATATAAAGAAACGAAAAAGAGGTAAAGAAACGAAAACGAGGGAGAATTTAGGGAGACAGAGAGAAAAGAGAAGAAGAAGGTAATGTTTTTAGCAATGAGACGGTTAGTTAAAGGGATAGAAAGGAGGGATAGGAAGGAAAAAGCCGATAAGTTAAGAGATTGGAAGGGAAGGGAAAAAAAAGAAGCCGACGAATTTAGGAAGAGAGAGAAAAAAAGAGAAGGTAATGTTTTTAGCAATGAGACGGTTAGTTAAAGGGGTAGAAAGGAGGGAAAGGAAGGAAAAAAATGATAAGTTAAGAGATTGGACGGTGATAGAAAAGAAGAAGAAGCCGACGAATTTAAGAAGGCAAGAGAGAAAAAAGAAGGTGATGTTTTTAGCAATTAGACGGTTACTTAAAGGGAGTAGGAAGGAGGGATAGGAAGGAAAAAAAATTATAAGTTAAGAGATTGGAAGGGTAGGGAAAAGAAGAAGCAGCCGACGGGGAAAGGTGAGAAAGGCTAAATCGGTGCTCAGAAGAGGAGGTCAGGTGAGAAAATGTCAGGTAAGTCTTAGGAGGAAAAGGAAGGCTAATGGGATATGAGGCGAGGGAAGAGAGAAAGGAGAGGGAAGATGGAGAAAAGCTAAAAGATAAGTGTGAGGAAGGAAACGTAAGGCGACTGAAAGAGAAGGTGGATAAAAAGATGTAGTGAAGGAAAGGGAAAGGGAGAGGAGAGATAGAGAATAAAAACAACGAAGTAGGAGTTTAAGAGGGGAAAAAACATGGAAACAGCGGTAGATAAAGAGTAACGGGATATGAAACGATGGGATAAGAGGTAGAAGGCATAAGATAGCAAGATGATAAAAGAGTTAGAAACGTTTGAAGAAGGAAAACTAAAAAGACTAAAAGACATAACATTATTTAAAGAACCATAAACAAGGCGATGGGAGAGAAAACAAAGGGTCAGGTAGAAAGATAGGAAAAGATAGTGATGTAAAAAATGAAAACTAAGATGAAAATGAGTTAGAAAGAATAAAATCATGATACAAAGAAAACAAGATGATGGGAGAGAAGAAAATATATTAGGTAGAGAAAAGATAATGAGATACAGAAAGAAAAATAGGTTGATAGGAAAGAAAAGAGAAGATACTGAGATAAGAAGCAAACAAACAAGATAATGGAAAAGAATTAAAAGGGGTTAGGTAGAGAGGAAAAGATGGTAAAAAAAGACAGGAAAGAAAGAAGCAGAGAGTGAGATGAAAAAAACACCAATACATCAATAAAAAAAATAAAAACAAAGGCAAGGTAAAATTAACACATGAGAAAGCAAGGAAATGAGATCGTCTTGGGCTCTGAGGAAGGAAGGGTGGAGGGGAAGGAGAAGTAATAGGAATAAGAAGGTGGAGAAGGAGAATTATCAAAGCAGGAGGAGGACGAGGAAGAGCAGCGAGGGTGGATGTGTAATGAGGAAGGGAAAGGGAAAGGCAGGAGAGACGCAGAGTAAAAAGAGCGCATAAACGATGGGATTACCGTAAGAGGAGGGAGGCGTGTTTGAGGAAAGGGAATTGTCGAAGTGTTGAAGGGAAAACGGAAGAAAATGAGATAAAGAAACGGAAAAGGAGATAAAAGAAACGAAAAATGAGATAAAGAAACGGAAAAGGAGATAAAAGAAACGAAAAATGAGATAAAGAAACGGAAAATGAGATAAAAGAAACGGAAAATGAGATAAAGAAACGGAAAATGATATAAAGAAACGAAAAATGAGATAAAGAAACGGAAAATGAGATAAAGAAACGAAAAATGAGATAAAGAAACGAAAAATGAGATAAAAGAAACGAAAAATGAGATAAAGAAACGAAAAATGAGATAAAGAAACGGAAAATGAGATAAAAGAAACGAAAAATGAGATAAAAGAAACGGAAAATGATATAAAGAAACGAAAAATGAGATAAAGAAACGGAAAATGAGATAAAGAAACGAAAAATGAGATAAAGAAACGAAAAATGAGATAAAAGAAACGAAAAATGAGATAAAGAAACGGAAAATGAGATAAAGAAACGAAAAATGAGATAAAAGAAACGGAAAATGAGATAAAGAAACGGAAAATGAGATAAAGAAACGAAAAATGAGATAAAGAAACGGAAAATGAGATAAAAGAAACGGAAAATGAGATAAAGAAACGAAAAATGAGATAAAAGAAACGAAAAATGAGATAAAAGAAACGGAAAATGAGATAAAGAAACGGAAAATGAGATAAAGAAACGGAAAATGAGATAAAAGAAACGAAAAATGAGATAAAAGAAACGAAAAATGAGATAAAGAAACGAAAAAAAGAGATAAAGAAACGAAAAATGAGATAAAAGAAACGGAAAATGAGATAAAGAAACGAAAAATGAGATAAAGAAACGAAAAATGGGATAAAAGAAACGGAAAATGAGATAAAGAAACGAAAAAGGAGATAAAGAAACGGAAAATGAGATAAAGAAACGAAAAATGAGATAAAGAAACGGAAAATGAGATAAAAGAAACGAAAAATGAGATAAAAGAAACGGAAAATGAGATAAAGAAAAAAATGAGATAAAGAAACGGAAAATGAGATAAAGAAACGGAAAATGAGATAAAGAAACGAAAAATGAGATAAAGAAACGAAAAATGAGATAAAGAAACGAAAAAAGAGATAAAGAAACGGAAAATGAGATAAAGAAACGAAAAATGAGATAAAGAAACAGAAAAGGAGATAAAGAAACGGAAAAGGAGATATAGAAATGTAAAAGAAGATCAAGAAACGTAAAAGGCTTCCTCCCCCTCGTACGCGTCCTCCTCCTACCACTACTCCCCCTCCTCCTCCTCCCCAGGCTCCTTTTCAACACCGATCACTAAATCAAAATCGTTTCACAAAAATAAACAGAAAAGAAACAAGGACACTGAAGTAGGCTCGAGGGCTTACATGTGGCACCTCCTGTTTCCCTTCAGATATAAGACGATCGCAATAGACAACACCTCGCTTAAAAGGAGAAGAAGGCTCGGAAGAGGAAGCGGTACCGACGAAACAAGAAGTCGTCGTTTCACTAAGAAGGGACGCCTGGAGAGCAAGCAGGAGTGAGGCGTCAGACGTTCTGTGTTTTCTGAATATTGATACTTTTCATTGTGTGCAAACCTTGGTGCTTTATTTTGTATTGACTGTAGCCTTTCCAGTTGTGAAAGTATGATTGGTATAGTTAATGCTTCTATATGGTACATCTTTATATTTAAAGGAATGCTCTTGAACCTACAGAATTACGCTAGTGCTCTCTTTTTTTTATTCCTTTCTTAGTAACTCATTCACGTGTTTCCTAGCTCCATCTCTTCCCAAAGTTAGACCTAGGACTTTTCCCGTATCGGAGTATTCAATATGTGTTCCTTCTATTATGATGGGTTTTTTTAATGTTATTGGCATTATTTTACAGCAATCTATGTGTTCGTTAACTCTTCCATTGCTTCTTCCGGGCTGTGCAGTGCCCTATCGTTTCGTGTGTTCAAGTGAGCGATGCGCCTGTTCCCGTTCATATTCGGAAGCCGTGTTGTGTGTCTGGTTGTTTAAGAGTTCTATCGAGGAAGTGTCTTAGTCTTTCGTCAGCTATTCTTCACTTGTACCTCTGTCATCTTTCTTGTATCTCTATTATTTTCTCTCCAATCCTTTCTCACGCTCCCTGTTTCCTGCCTCCTGTTAGTCATAGGATGTATTGATTTCCCTTGATATTCAAACATTTTAATTTCCTTTCTTCAACTACTACTACTACTACTACTACTACTACTACTACCACCACTACTACTACTACTTTACTACTACTCACCTCTCTTTCGGCCACCTCTTTGGATTCTTTTTGTGAGCAACGAGTAACGGGCTTTTTTTTATTATTGTTTACTTTTTTTGTGCCCTTGAGCTGTCTCCTTTGTTGTAAAAGAAAAAAAACTACTACTACTACTGCTATTACTACTACTACTACCACCACCACTACTATTACTACCACTACTACTACTCTTGCTGCCACTGCCCCTACCGCAATCTTCCCCATCACCATTACCCTCCCCATATCCATTAATACCACCACAACTATTTTTGTTCTGAATAACTATTTTAAAAGGAATTCCCCGTATAATTGAACGCTCAAAAATAAATACTGTATCTCCCCTCTAGCATATACGTATTTTAGGAAAGTAATGAACATGGAAGAGAGAGAGAGAGAGAGAGAGAGAGAGAGAGAGAGAGAGAGAGAGAGAGAGAGAGAGAGAGAGAGAGAGAGAGAGAGAGAGAGAGAGAGAGAGAGAGAGAGAGAGAGAGAGAGAGAGAGAGAGAGAGAGAGAGAGATAGAGAGAGAGAGAGAGAAAGGAAAAAAAAGGACACGGCGGAAAGCTACACCTAAAAACAGCGCCTTGCTAAAATGAAAAATATGAAATGAAAAAAAAAATGAATGATAAAATACCTGCGTGAATACATTGTTCCCCCGACGAAAAAATAATGAAAAAATACAGATGAGGAAAAAATGCCTTCCACTTCTCTTCCTGACGCCATAAAAAGAGGAAGAGCATTTTTTTTTCGGTTGAGAATATACATAAAATAAAATATACAGATAACAGAGTACAAAATGAATTCTGCCTTCGCACGAGGACCTACACGAGCATATAAAAATAATAACGATATGCAAAATTAAATGAGATAAACAAAACAAATGGGAAAAAAAAATGATCCCCACCCAGAAAAAATAAACTCCCGACATTAACATTTTTAGATTGAAATAAAAACAAAATAAAATGAAACAAGAAAAAAATGATTAGTAGTTGTATACGCTTAGTTGAGGGGGAAGGGGAGGGAGGTGCATGGCTGTGGTGGAAGACGATATAGAGGAGGAGGAGGAGGAGGAGGAGGAGGAGAAGGAGTAGAGGGAGGAAAAAGTGGCGGAGTAAGATAAGAGATAGAGGAGGAGAAGGAGGGAGGAGAACAGTAGACGGAGGAGGAGGAGGAAGAGGAAGAGGATAGAGGAAGAGTAGACGAAGGAGGAGGAGGAGGAGGCGGAGGAAGAGGAATAGGAGAAAGAGGAAGAGTAGCCGAAGGAGGAGGATTAGGCGGAGGAGGAGGAATATGAGAAAGAAGAATAGATGTAGGAAGAAGAGGAGGAGGAGGCAAAGGAATAGGAGAAAGAGGAAGAGGAGACGGAGGAGGAGGAGAAGCAAGAGGAAAAAGCAGAAAGAGGAAGCAGAAGCGGAGGAAGAGGAGGCGAAAGAAGAACAGTAGGCAAAGCAGGAAGAGGAGGAGGAGGAGGAGAAAGAGGAGGAGGAGGAGGAGGCGCAGGGCAAGGAGGAGGATAAAGGGGAGAAGTAGTGGGCGTTTGGTGTATAAAAGCGAGGAAGTTGTACGCTATTTTTCATTCATTATTCACAAGGCAAGAGAGGCGAGTGGAGGTGGCAGGGAAGAAGGATGGAGAGAGGGAGGGAGAGAGAGGGAGAGAGGGAGGGTAAGGGCCAGGAGGAAGGGAGAAAGGAGCAGTGGGAGGGAGAGTAAATAAGTATGAAGGAGAAAAGTAAAAAGCGAGGCAGGTGAGGATAAAAAATGGTGAGCTAAGCCTCGTAAATAGGAATAAAAGGCAGAGAGAGAGAGAGAGAGAGAGAGAGAGAGAGAGAGAGAGAGAGAGAGAGGGCAGAAACTATTAATATATTTTTTTCTTTCTTGTCTACCCTTCCATACTCTCTCTCTCTCTCTCTCTCTCTCTCTCTCGTTCCTTCCACCACAAAGTTGCCATTTAAATCGAGCTAATTGTGTGGTGGGCGAACAGCAGGGACGAGGAGAGAAAGAACACACTAAATCTCTTGAAATGGCTTCTTGAATCTCTCTTTACACCATTATAGGAACCCAGTCTCTTAAGGGCGGGGGAGGGAGGCAGGGAGTGTGTGTGTGTGTGTGTGTGTGTGTGTGTGTGTGTGTGTGTGTGTGTGTGTGTGTGTGTGTGTGTGTGTGTGTGTGTGTCCATCCATCCATCTATCCATCCATCCATCCATATATACATACATACATACATACATACATACAGACAGACAGACAGACACACACACAGACAGACAGACAGACAGACAGACAGAGTAAAAAAAAAGTTTGCAAAGATTACTAAAAAAGGTCTTGAGCAAAAATGAATAAATAAACGAGTTCTAAAAATATTCAAAAAAGGGGAAATGCTAAACGCTTGTGGAAAGTGAAGACAGAGAGGAAGGCAAAAGGTGAAGGATGATTACGGAATTATAAAAGTGATTAAGAGTAATTATGTGGTGGAGGAAGGAGAGTAAGGCGATTATAAAGAAAGCGGGAAGGCGTGGCGGTGAGGGGAGAACGGGATATTGCAACAAGTAAAAAATGGGAGGAACGAGAGAACTATTTAAGGAATGTGATAAAAAACTAAATAGAAATGTCAGGTTTGAGATTAAAGGTGAGATGAATGTTAAACTAAACGCAGGAGGGAGTTTATAAGAAAGGGAAAAGTGCCCGTGTTACTGGAGGTATTGAAAGAAAAGTTTTTACAAATGGATACATAAGACAATGTACTACAGCAAGATTACTAACATATACGCGAGGGCCTCTAGGGCTACTACTACTACTACTACTACTACTACTACTACTACTGCTGCTACTATTACTACTACTACAACTAAAACAATCCCTACTACTACTACTACTATTACTACTACAATTACTACTACTACCACTACTACTAGCTACTACTACTACTACTACTACTACTACTATCACTACTACTACTGCTACGCCTACTACTATCCACTACTACTACTACTATCCACTACTACTACTACTACTACTACTACTACTACTATTACTAATAATAAAAATAATAATATATTGATGAAAATAATAAGAATAAGTAAATGAAGGAAAAAACAAGAACAACACAAGAAAATCAAAGAATATTACATTTTTTCGTTTTATTACAGCAGCTACAACTGTCACAACCGTTACCATTACTACTTCTACTATTACCACTAAAATACAAATTAAAATGCGCTGGATATATTTTCTATGTAAAACAAGTTTACATAATGATCTTGAAATAAACAGGACATAATTATGCGAGAGAGAGAGAGAGAGAGAGAGAGAGAGAGAGAGAGAGAGAGAGAGAGAGAGAGAGAGAGAGAGAGATATAGAGAGAGAGAGAGAGAGAGAGAGAGAGAGCGAGAGAGAGAGAGAGAGAGAGAGAGAGAGAGAGAGAGAGAGAGAGATTTACATAGATTTACATAGAAAATCAGACCACACAGACCCCATGGTCCAGACTAGGTGGTCTGTCCTTAAACCTAAGTGATTCTACAGAAGGCTCCAAAACGATGCATTTCTACTTTAGTTAATATTAAGTTGAAGGAGAGAGAGAGAGAGAGAGAGAGAGAGAGAGAGAGAGAGAGAGAGAGAGAGAGAGAGAGAGAGAGAGAGAGAGAGAGAGAGAGAGAGAGAGAGAGAGAGAGAGAGAGAGAGAGAGAGAGAGAGAGAGAGAGAGAGAGAGGCGAAAGAGAATGAGAGAGAAGGGGAAACAAGGGAAGGGAGAGAGAAGGTCACACCATCAAAACTTTATAACAAAATTACGTAGTTAGGGTTATTTAGGTGGGAGGTTAACAAATTAGTGTAATATTAAGAGAAGATAATTACCGCCCGGACTAATTGCCTCGCCTGCACAAGGGTCATTAGTGTCAAAGGCTTCGTAATTTGGGTAACACGTGTTTAGAGTGGCGCGCTTGATAATTAATCTTCGGTAATTCCCCTTTTTCCCGCCCCGCAGGTGAGTATGGGCGGCGCCGTGCTGATGGGCGAGGACAGGTGAGCCGCGCTGATAGGAAGTGCAAAACGTCGCCTGCCATTCGCTGTAAATCATGTGTTAAACGGGCGGGAATTCGTGTGCTTTTGTTTTCCATGATTTACGCGTCGGGTTGTCTATCGGCGCCAACGTTGATTAATTTATATATCCATTTTTTGACGCTGATTCTTGTCTACCTTCGGGAACGGGCGGGAATTTGTACTTTTTTTCGTGATTTACGCGCCCGCTGTCTACCATCGGCGTCAACACTGACTTATTTATATACGCATTTTTTTACGTTGATTCTTTGTCTACCTCCAGGAAATGTTGTTTTTAGGTTTAAGCTGTGAATAGGCCTATGATAAACAACCACCCATTTTCTCTACATTTTGTTTTTTCGGGGAAAGTAGCGCTAAATTCACTTGTAAATTGATATATGATGAAAACTCTGATAATATAAAAATGAGAGAAAAATATAATGTAGAAATGGAATGAAAATTAGTAAACAAATAAGAAATAAAACAAATGGGAAATACAACAAGTGAAAAATGAAATAAAAACAATATAATGTAAAACGTGGGTCCCCTCTCTCCTTCCCTTTCACCTACTTTTCTCGTGGCCTGCTCTCCTATTTCCTCTCTCCTAGCTCTCTAATCTTCCTTTTATTTCGTCTATCTGTTTTCTTTCTATTCTTCTCCTTTAAGCCTCGTCTATTCTTATCCTGTTCTTCTTTTTTTCCTTCCCTTCTAGCTATCTCTCTCCATCCCTGCTCTTGCTCCTATCCCACCTCCTCTTTTCTCGTTCACTCTATTATTATTTTCTACTTCTATATCTCTTTTCTTTATCTTTTTCCTTTTAAGCCTCCCCTACTTTCATCGTTCTCTTCTCCCCTCTTTCCTTCTCTTCTACGTACCCCTCTCCAGCCTTTCTCTTCCCCCTTCCCCTCTTTTCTTTCTCCTCCTTTATTTCGTCTATTTTCTTTATTTTCCTCTCCTATAAGCCTCGCCTCTTTTTATCCTGTTCTCCCCTCTTTCCTTTCCTTCTAGCTACCCCTCTACATCCCTGCTGTCCAACCTACTCCCTCCCTCCCTCTCACTCTCTCTCTCCCTTCCCTCCGTCCCTCCTTGCCTATAATCCTCCTAGGAGCGCCTAATGGGTGGCAGGTGTACTAGGGAAAAAAATAAAAGCGTAAAAAAGTAATTTCTTCCCCCAGACTGTCAAGGAGCCACACACATATATATTTTTCCTTTTCTTTACTCGGTTATGCTTTTTTTTGCTTCTTCTTTTTTTACTCTTCTTTTAGTTTTTGTTTTCGTTCGTGTGCGTAAAAGGACAGGGAGTGCAAAGCCGGAGTAATGGAGGGGAGAGTGGATCTGCAGGAGGGAAAATGGAGGAGTGAGAGAAAGACTGAGTACGAGGAGGTGAAAGAGAAGAAGAGGAAGAAGTGTAGTAAGAGGTACTTGAAAGGCGGGAATGGAGGAGGAGGAGGAAGGGAGAGCTGGGGGTGATGAAGAGCGGGAATGAGCCAACTTTGAGGTGTGAAGAGAGAGAAAAAAGTGTGTTTTGTAAAGAATGTTAGTTTTTTTTGGTTGTTCACGTGTTAAGCTTGCCGTCATGGTGGGTGTATCTTTTTATTATACTGAAAAGGATAGGAAAACGCGCGCTTGCAAGTCCACACGCGTGCATCACTCACACACTTTCTCAATCACACACTCATTTTCCCACTCTCTCTCTCTCTCTCTCTCTCTCTCTCACACACACACACACACACACACAGACACGAACACACAGGCCCTCATCCACTCACTCACCCACTCAACTCACCCGCACCCACACCCACAGTCACACACTAAGGCTGCGTTTACACCAAGCGAATCGCGTCGAGTCGAGTCACGTCAAGTCATTTGATGCGATTCATTTTGACGCAACTCCTTTTACATCGACTGCGTGAAATTCACCATGAAACCCAAACTCAAACCGGTATTTCTTTCACGACAGAACCAACAGACATGTAAAAGAGATTCATTTAGACATTATTATCATCACTCCAGTATATCATTAGAGAGAGAGAGAGAGAGAGAGAGAGAGAGACCAACCTTACCCTCATGTCACACCGTTTCGATAGGGATGTTGAAGGGAGGTAGCGGTAGGAGGCGGTTGGGGGAGGGGGGGAGAGGAGGAGGGGGCGGGGTGGGACATACATACACACGTCCAGCACACGATATGTATACCTTTCCGGATCCAACTTTTCCGGACAGAAGTATGAGAGAGGGAAGTTAGGAAGCGATGAAAGTTGCCTTGAGCCGAGTTCCTACTGATGGTGGTGACATAGTGGCGGGGGTGGTGGTGGTGGTGCACTGTGGTAAGGGGTGAAGGATAGTAGAATGTCATATTATGGTGTTCGTAAAAGTATCGGATTTTCTTTATGTTGTTTTTGCTTCTGGTGATGAGATATGTTGCCTCTGTGAGCAGTGATGTGGCGTGTGGTACTTTTATTTCTTATTATTTTAACAGTAAAGGAAGAAGCTCTAGGGCATAAAAAAAAATAGAGAAAAAAAGCCGCTAATCACTGAAAAAAAAAATCATTACTGACGTTAGATATTCGATGATGATATTGCTGAAACACAGTAATCAAAACGGCAAAAGAAAAAAAATGTACAAAGTAATGTTAAAGAAATAATAATCTGGAAAACACTGAATTATCGTTTGATCTGCAACACACACACACACACACACACCCACACCCACACACACACACTCTGCCGTCTTTTCAAACAACCAGCAAAACAAAGTAAAACAACACAGTTAAAATAAAACAAGAAGCATAACAAACCCAACTCTAGATCAAGAAAAATGACCTGATCTTATATGGATTTCTTTCTCCCTCTATCTTCATTTTCCCTTCTTCAATTCCACTCTCCTTCCCTCTCTCCCTTCATCACCGCCTCCTTCCCTCAATCCTTCACTCCATTACAGCCCCTCTCTCTCTCTCCTCACTGAATATTTGCCCATCACTCCCCATTCCCCTCACACTCGCTCTCCCCTCCTTTGAAATCCTTCTTAGGCCGCCTCGGGACCATTAGAGGAAAATTCTCAAGCCCAGCCCCTTCAGGGAAACTAATGACGGGATTACATTTTTTATCCTTCGTAGCGAGGAGTCAAGGTTGATGGGGGAGAATGGAGGAAAGAAAGGTAGATGAAGGAGCAGGAGGAGGTGGAAGAGGGGAGGGGGGGGGTGAGGAGGAGAAGACAGGGTGTTTGTTGAAGGTGTGAGAGAGAGAGAGAGAGAGAGAGAGAGAGAGAGAGAGAGAGAGAGAGAGAGAGAGAGAGAGAGAGAGAGAGAGAGAGAGAGAGAGAGAGAGAGAGAGAGAGCCACAGCTGCCTCGAATCACACAATTCGGTTTAATATTTCCCTCATTTACTTGATAATCATTAGTGATGGTGGGGAAAAATCCCTCGAGGGTAGTTGGTAGTTCCTCTCCCTATCTCGGTTTTCTTATTTTCCTCTCTCCTCCCTCATGATCCTCCCTGTTCTCCTCGTCTATGTTATTCTTTCACAAGTACCCTTCTCCTCGTTTGACTTTTTTTCCTTCTAATGCTTCCTAAATAATTGTGAGTCTTCTTTGCGATATTATTCCTTTATTCTTTCCCTCGTCATTTTTCTCCTTCCCTGTCCATGTTCTTAATTATACAGGCTCTCCTTTTTCTATTTAATTCTCTCACTCATTCATGGGCAGTGATCATGCTGCTCGAGTATGCGATCCAATTCCTGTCTCATTAACAAAGAATGGCCATCAATATGTTAGAATCTGTACAGAGGAAGACGGAAATTATTCACTGGTTGAGTAAATTGCCTTATGCAGATAGGCATAAACACTTAAATTTACTTTGTCTAGAAAGGCAAGGGATGCGAGGAGACATGTTCGAAGTTTATACATTAATGGAGGGTTACTAAGGGTGGCAATAAAGTTCTGGTGGTAAGAAGGGCAGATAAGGCATGAAATAACGGATTTAATGGGATAAAATCAGATTCAACAAAACATTGGCAAGGACTCGGTTACCAATAGAGTGGTAGACGAGTGGAAGAGACCTGGCAGCCATGTTGTCACAACCAATACGATAGATCCATTCCATAATAGGTAAG
Source organism: Eriocheir sinensis (assembly GCF_024679095.1). Lineage (NCBI taxonomy): Eukaryota > Metazoa > Arthropoda > Malacostraca > Decapoda > Varunidae > Eriocheir > Eriocheir sinensis. The sequence goes on from NC_066563.1 coordinate 1,087,289, forward strand.
ATAAATTCATTGATAGTGAGGTTATATGGGGTTAGGTCTACAGGAGCTGTCTTGTATAGGCCTACCGGGCTCTTGCAGACTTATGTTCTTATATTTGGGGCCAGGTTTACGGCAGCAGCCCTGTATAGGTTTACCAGCCTCTTGAAGACTCCTTAAGCTCCTATGTTCTTATGGTCTCCCTTTGGCTTTTTTCTTCACTTATTTTCAATCAATTTTTCCTTTCCAGTTTTTTCCACTTTCGTTCATATCATCTTTTCCTCTGTTCGTAATCCACTATTTTTTTTTCCACTTCATGTATTCTTTCTTCCCTTTCAAAGCTCCCTAAATGTTTTCTTTCTTTCATGTGTAAAGCCACAGTTTGCTTTGCTTTGCTTTTTTTTTTCCGTCATGATTCTCCGTAAATAAAAATCCCTAATTTTTTTCATTTTTATCTCTCCTTCGCTTCCCCCACTCATCTTTTCCTTCTATTCACTGATCTTCTTTTTGCTCTTTTCTCCCATTTCTCTTCAAGCGGATTAGCTCCAGCTTTCTTTTTCTCTCGCATTCCTTCTATTACATTTTTTCTTTCATTTCTGTTTCTATTTTCTTCTCTCTTTTTCCTTCCTTTCCTCCTCTCACTCGTTCGCGCAAAAAGATCCATCTGACATTCACATTTTTTCGTTCATATTTTGGGCTCACATTTTTTGGCCTGGCTGGCGAGAATGGGTTATGCATATTTCACAGCATACACACACTGAGGCGACACGAGAGAATGGTGAATGACTCTCTCTCTCTCTCTCTCTCTCTCTTTTTCTGGTTCATCAAATGTCATAATTCTGCATGAAGAGGATGTTGATGGTGTGTGTGTGTGTGTGTGTGTGTGTGTGTGTGTGTGTGTGTGTGTGTGTGTGTGTGTGAGTGTGTGCGTGTGTGTGTTTCGCTCGATCATAAATATTTTCATACCAACACCTGCCATGGAATAATTCATACATAGGTACATATTTGCAGACGCGCGGAGGAATATGTATACAAATGATCCGGCAGCTTTTGTGCATAAAATTTCACACTATCCTAAAATGATCATGTCCGGGACTTTATGTATATGATAAACAAAATATTCCTGAAACGTCCGCTGCACTAGAACACACACACACACACACACACACACACACACACACACACACACACACACACACACACACTATAAGCGAAATGAAACGGCTTCCCTCGACACCACACGCATATAAAAAAAAAGAAATGCAGAGGGTGAGAAAATGTGGTAAGCCCGTTTTTTTTGTTTGTTTTTCTTTCACGATTCTGAAATCCGTGCAGCTGTCCTTGTGGTGGTGGTGGTGGTGGATGAGATGACAGGAGTGGTGGCCGAAAAATATATATAAGAAAAACGGATGTGGTGGCTTTCGAAACTCATAAACGATAACTGAAGGAAACATGTACACCAGAAATGCGCAAAAAAACGCTTATTCTTTAATGGCACTATTATTATTATTATTATTATTATTATTATTATTATTATTATTATTATTATTACTGCAGGAAGGAGCGGGCAGCACATTTTTCAGCGTTGCCTGTCTGTTTTTGTATGTTTTTCTCACTAGCGTCGATTAATGAAATCCGGCTTGTATGTCCATATATTTCACCGGGCGTAGATCCCTTTTTTCAGTTCGAGTCAACGGTCAAGGTCACACAAAGAATGCATTTTTCTCAGATTGTTTTTACACCCTGCACTCGTGATCATCATTAACCTATTTCACGCTACTTAGGAAAATAAACTGAGCGCACCATCGTCTTCATAACACATTTACGCATATTATAATCATCATCTAATTACACGTGACTATTCATGGCACATAACAATGACAGCAATAGAAAACAGGGCATACATACCTTTTCTCGCTTCTTTTGCTTTAATTTGCGATGATTTCCCAATTTTCCTTTAGCTCGCAATGATTCCCATGCACAATTTTGCTACAAATTTCTAAGATTCCCACAATGTGTTGGTTCACCTTGCTATGATTCCTTCAATTTTGTTCGTGCTGAGTTTTCAATAGCACACTAAACCAGCAAACTCCTCTGGTTCTTGTGGCGTAAGATACTTATCAAAATACGAAACTGTCTAGTCGGTGAAAATTGCGAAGAACGTCAGACCTGCGGCGAACCATTCCTGCGGCGTGAAGGGCGAGCGTGGGCAGTTCCCTCTCAGGAGTGTTGAGCCTGATAATCTATTTATTTGATTTTAGTTTCAGCAGTAAAATTAGATTAATGTTATTTCACTGCTATCCTTACATTCAAATCACATATAAACTGCTGTTACGAGACATCTTTTTGCTTTAATTTATGGCGTTCACACACACGCTATAACACCTTGCTCGATTCATATACGGTCTCAAAACGTTTAAATATATATTCGCAGCAAAGTATAGTCCAAGAATACATACGTTTCCCACAAAATCTTTCTTCCATCTCCGCAAAACTTCTCTTCCCCCAAGATCTTCCATAAACCCAAACTTCACTTTCTGGCCGCCTCCTGACGGTCCCCGAGGCGCGCGTGTCTTACACCTCATAGCAAAAAAATAACTTTCTCCTGAAAACTTTTGACCCCATAAACTTGTATTTCACTTAAAGCACTGAGATATATGTAGCTTCGCACACACACACACACACACACACACACACACACACACACACACAGGATTCTTGTAAGCAAAATAGGTGATTCTCTTGTTTACAATAAGAATAATGTTAAACGAGTAATAATATCCTAATATCCCTACACTTAATTGTCTTCATATCTTTCAAAATATTATAAATGAAATACACACACTCATACACACACACACACACACACACACACACACACACACACACACACACACACACACACAAGAAAACAACACAAACACGCACAATTTGTTTTTATTTAATACACTTCTTTTTACACACGCACATACACAAAATAACATATCCCTCATAAGCTTTTCCTTTACCACATCTACATTTATTTTCCTCCTAACCCGTCCCGTTCACACACGAATCCACCCACTCTACTGTCTGCAAGAACTGGCTCAGGGCTGCTATTTTTCCTGAGGCGGCGAGACCCAGACGCGGGGAGCGGTACAAGTTGCATTGGCTAGGGACGCGCGGTGGGGACAGGGTACGGAAGGCGGAGGAGAGTAACAAAAGAACTGAGGAAGGGGACAGAAAAGAAGGAGTTGGATGAGTACGACAAGACGTAGAGGGATAAAGAGGAGGGGCAAGGGAAGGTGGACTCAGGAGGAAAACAAAAGGCAAAATAGCAAAAAAAGAAAGAAAGTATCGAAGAAGGGGGCAGAAAAGTAGAAGGTGGATGAGTGGGACAAGAGGACGAGGGATGAAGACGTGGACTCGGAAGGGAAAAAACAAAAACAAATAAGGAAAGAATCGAAAAAGAAAGGGACAGACAAGAAAAAAAGAGCAAAAACGTAAGGAGTCTGCAAGAGGCCGGTTAGTCTATACAGGAACGCGAAGACGAAGAGGAATGAAGAGGAGACAGAGATGGACTCGGGAGAAAAACGAAACAAAACAAAAAACAAATAAAAAAGAGTAAAAAACAAGAGACAAAGAAGGAAGGAAAAAAGAATACGACATCAAGTAGACGAAAAAGGAACTGGAGTAGAGGAGATGAACTGACGAGAAAAGGAAAGCGAGCTAGAATGGGAAATACCAAAAAAGAAGAAAACAATGAAACGGAAAATTGAAAAAAAGGAATTCGAAAAAGTGAAGTGAGAATAGAAAAATCACTGAAAGGTAGATTAAAATGGAAAGGGAAAACTTGAGGTGATAAAGAAAAGAGCAACAAAAAGAGAAGAATGAAAGAAGGGGACAAAAAAGGACAGAAAAGCAGGAGGGGAAAAAAAGATAACGAGAAGACAAAAAATGGAACAGGTGCAAGGCAGACTACGCAAAGGGTGGTTAACTAACATGACAAAAAAAGGAAAAATAAAAGGGAGAGGTACAAGAAGAGGTGGTGGTATGACATGACAACCTGCCCCCTCTACAAAAAAAAGAAAATAAAAAAAGAAAACGGGGTAGTAAGGCAAGAGGTGATGGTGGTGGACTGACCAAAAAAGAGGAAAAAAAAAGACGATGAGTGGAGATGAAAAATATGGGAAGAGGAGGAGGAAGAGGAGGAGGAAGAGGAGGAGGAAGAAAAGGGCCCAGAAAATCCTGATCCCTCGGACATGTTGCTTTATCTGTTTTTGTTCCCCGGCGAAGAAAAATATTCCCACCAATATTTGCCGGAGAGAGAGAGAGAGAGAGAGAGAGAGAGAGAGAGAGAGAGAGAGAAGAGAGAGAATAGATACATGTTCTCCCATAACATGAAAGAGAGAAAGAGAGAGCGAGAGAGAAAATCCTATCATGCGGTATTCAGAGAGGAGAAAGCGAAAGAAAGAGAGAGAGAAAAGCGCACGAATATAACCGTCCATTACAGGTATTTTCATTGCAAATTACCAATCGCTTCCGAACGCAGCGCCAACAATAACATCAGCAACATTATCATACGTTGCGATGCTCGATACTGCAGCAAACAGCGGAATGAACGAAGCCTTAACGCGATATACAAATGCAGATTATTGATAAACAGGATTTCAGAATAGATTTCGCCTAGGATAAGACCGGAGAGATGGGGGGAATAGAAGAGGAGGAGGAGGAGGAGGAAAGAAAATGGAGAAGAGGAGGAAAGAAATTGGAGGAGGAGGAGAAGGGGAAATGGAGTAGGAGGAGGAGGAGGAGGAGGATAAGGACAAGGACAAGGACGAAGATGAGGAAGAGGAAGAGAGAAAGGTTAATTGGATTTTGTTATGACCCGAGGAAACAAAAACGGTAAGCGTAAAACAATAATTACAAAACCAAAAGTAATAAATAAAATAATAATAATAATAATAATAATAATAATAATAATAATAATAATAATGATGATGATAATAATGATAATAATAATAGCAACATGATACAAATAACAAAAATGTAAATACAATAGAGCGACCTCAAGCAAACAATATAAAAAAAAACAGAAAGAAAACGGAATAAAACTCAAATGGAGAGAAATTACTGATAAATTAATCCGCAGCCTTTTAAATTCGAGAGAGAGAGAGAGAGAGAGAGCGCAAGGGTCATATACACTTCACAACATACTGGCAGAACCCATTTGTGAAGTCAGTAACCCCCATTACCGCATTATTCTCTCTCTCAGGCTCACTCGCTATCTACTATTCCTGTGTTTTGAGCCGATTTCTCTCTTTATCATTGAGCACTGAGACAGAAAACGAATCTATGGGTGTTAAGAGAGAGAGAGAGAGAGAGAGAGAGAGAGAGCTTTGTTATGTTGTGGTGAGTTGTGTAACGAAAGGCCGCCAGAAAAGTATTGTGTCTTCCTTCTCTTAAACCACTAATTGTTTCCTAATTTAGACGCCCCTCTCCCCTTTGAGTCTTGTGTTGCCTGCGTCTCCTCTTATTCATCCTCTTGATGGTCACGTGTGTCAAGGTTTTTAAATACTGAAGGTAATTCGAATGCACAACTCTTCTACGCATCTCCTATGGACGTATGTGTGTATGTATGTATCTCACGTTATCTCTCTCTCTCTCTCTCTCTCTCTCTCTCTCTCTCTCTCTCTCTCTCTCTCTCTCTCTCTCTCTCACACACACACACACACACACACACACACACACACACACACACACACACATATGCTGACGCCACTACTACAAATATTACAGTGATATTTCATGATACATTACTAATATGGGGTTTATTTTCCCTGAACACGACGGCTCCCTCAATATACACCAACGACTAATTGCTCTCCTCCTTAATTATGAACGGCAAAAGCTTTCCATTCATACGAAGCAAAAGAACAAAAATAATGGAGCCACAAAACCATGAAAAGAATAGACCCAGCTACTTAAATATATATAATCGCATACCAAGTTTTTATTTGGGTTGCAGGACTAATGAAGGAATATATTTTTTTCATGTTCGTCCATAATTGATGAGTATAAACGCTGCTGGAAACGTTAACGAGTATGAATGAATGTAGTATGTATGTATGAGTGTATGTGTGTGTGTGTGTGTGTGTGTGTGTGTGTGTGTGTGTGTGTGTGTTGGTATTCCTAACTATACTGTAGGTGCATAGTAATACATTAAAAAAAAACATTATGTATTTGTTATTATGATGAATGAGTATCTGTAATATGTTAGAGAAATAGTAAAAGTAAAGGTAAACAGACACACACAGCCTCGTTGGGCCTCTCTTTCCCCTCCCCCACACTCCTACAATTACTTAGAGGATCCCATCACTGTAAAGAATAATATCTGTAATGCAGTGGAAAATAGTGACGGACAGTGAGTGTAGTGTGCTGGATGTGCCGAGAGGAGTGACGGGTGAGTATCGCTGAGGTTTATTTACAACGTACTACCACCCTGCTGACACGCCAAGGTACCCGAGGATACGCCAGCCCGCCCGCCCCACTGTTGGCAAGCACGATGGTGGAGCACGGTGCACGCCACGCCACGCAAGGCTGTGCACATGTCCTTCCAATCACCATATCCCAGCCGAGTAGTGTCCATCCTCCCCTCTTGTCTCACCGCCCCAGGACAAGCCCTTCACTGCTAAGCCTGTAACCTGAGTGACCTTTCGAAGCGCTCCACCTGCACCTCACCTTCAAATGTCACTTACCCCAGCGAGTGATCTGGAAACTCATCTGGGTTTTAGCATCTCTTACTACTTATCGACACCACACTCGCCCCACCCCTCACCCTTCAACCCCACCATCCACAAATATCTTAGTTCCACCAGTCCCTAGCATCCTAATTTTCGTACTTGTTTAATTTTAATTATCTTTTTAGTCTTTATTTTTTACAGTAATTTTTTTTAATTTGAAACCTTTACAGTTTTAGCCTGACAGCTGCAAATACTGAATAAATCGAGTAAACCATTTATCATTACCCTCCCTTTCACATTTTATTCTCCTATCATTATTATCATTATCATTATTATTATTATTATTTTTATTTTTACCATTATTTATATTATCTATTGTTATTATTTTCATTGTGTGTATTATCATTGAAAATATTATATTGCAATATCCTCTAACCCTTGTACACAACCACCTCCCCCCACCACACAAACAAACAAACAAACAAGTAAAAATACACATGTAAATACAGCCACCCACACCCACACCAACGCCCCCTCCCCTCCCCGACTCTCTCTCTCTCTCTCTCTCTCTCTCTCTCTCTCTCACACACACACACACACCATCCCCCCTTCCTTCAAACACAGACAACCTCCGTCCCTCCCGCTCCCACCCAGGCAGGCACACCCACATCATAAGCCCAATGATACCATTCGATTGGCAGCCCCAAAAGGCAGAAAAGGAAAAAAAAAGACGGTATATTTGCTGTCGAATTCCCGGCCCGTGTTTACCTTCGCCTCGGGTCCCGTTGTATCGCGAGTGCAGGGTCAACACACCTGTAATTAAGCGGAACAGGTAAATGTCAGTCAGTTCGCTTCAGGTAAACTTACTTTGTTCGGGTTTCAGGTAATTTGCAGCCACGACTCAGGTGTGTGTGTGTGTGTGTGTGTGTGTGTGTGTGTGTGTGTGTGTGTGTGTTTAGGCTTGTGTGTGTTGGTTGGTGAGGCTGAATCACGAGAGGATATTAATCAGTGAATGTGTGGTGTTATTTCTGCTTATATTCAAGGAGGAAGAAACATATCTTTTCCTCCTAGAATTGAAGCTTTCCAGATGCAGAATTTCAGCACAGAATCCGTTTATCCGTAATTATCATGCTGCAGGGATAACAGCAAAGGTCGAAAGTATATGATGAATTATGTCTCTTGTAACCTAGGCCGGAAAAGTTATAATATTAAAGTGTCACAGGAAAGGTCCAAATTCCAGGGTCGTGTTGATGCTGAAAGCGCTCACAGACAAACACGCGCAGACACTAATTGATAAGTTGTATTATTTTCACTAATGAGTTATAGCACGAGTAATTAAATACGCATTAATCACAGTGCCTAATTAACAGTTAATATAAGTCGTAAATTGTCGAGGCATTAATCTGTGATAATGGCTTTTAAACACTATGTATGCATGCATGGACGCGTGTGAGTATGTATGTATGTGTGTGTACCTGTGTATGTGTATGTATTTACCCATGTATACTGGCTCGCACAGAGGGAGGGCGGAAGAGTAAACATAACCTGTCATGGAAAAGATAAATTCCACGACTTTTGTTTAATCCTTATTTTGTTTACGGTTCAAAGCTTTTCGCGTCACCCATAGTTTTCGTTCTATAGAATGCCTACGAATAAAGTAAATAAAATTCCCTTTCCCTCGCCCATCCAGTGAACGAGAGCGGCGCGAGGGGAGCCAAGGGACAGGAAAAGGCGAGGGTGGAAAGTGGAATGAGCGGAGGAGAGGAAGGAAGGAGGGCGTTGTCTCCCCTCACAAGGTCTCCGCGGCACTGGCAGGAGCGTGTCAGTGTGTGCGCCGCGGCCTGAAGACTCTCATTTGACTCTCAGATGATGCATTTCGACACTCGCCTGACTTTCCGTGTCCGACTCTGTTTTACGTGAGAGGAAGCTGTTGTGTGACTTTCCTGAGTTGGTGAATATCGTCAGGAGTGTTTTTCTCCGTCTTTTCCACTGTAATATACTTTTAATTTTAGAAAACTTGGTATAGCTTTTGAAATTACGTGTTTAATACTTTTTCCTCCTGTTTAGTCTTGATTGAGATGGTGAATAAAGTTAGTAATGTCTTTTTCTTCATCTTCTTTATCTTTTTTTAATATACTTTTTTATTAGTCAAATGGGTATAGCTTTTGAAATTACATCGTTGATCTGTTTCTCTTCCTTAGTCATCATTTAGTTCTCTTTTGATAAGTTTCATATTCCTGTACATCGGAATGAATAAAATAGTCCATACATTCATATATTTTTTCATTTACATATTTCCGTTAGTTTACTCGTTAACAGAACATGCTGTGTCTAATAAACAGCTTCCCCTTCAATGTTGGTAAAAAGAAAAAAGAAAATGGGAATGTTTCGGTTTTATTTCTTAACAACCTTTCTCGTTTCTCTTGACCTCGTTACGCCTTTCTCTTCTTCCCACTCTCCTCCCTTCCTTCTTCCCATTTCCTTCTTGGCGCCTCTCTCCTCTCTCCATATCCTCCATCTCCTCTGACTCCCTCCGTCAACCTCGCTCCCATCTTCCTCCTAAACAGCTCCCTCCTTCTCTTCCTTCCTCCTCCCTCCCTATCTACTTCCTTCTCCTCAAACTCCCTCCATCCTCCCCACTCCCATTTTCCTCGGTAACAGGTCCCTCAATCTCTTCCTTCCTCCCTCACTCTCCCTCTTCTTCCCCTCCGGCTCCCTGCGGTGTTCCCTCCCAGCGTTCTCGTCACCATCAATTAGTAATCATACCATCAACTTCACCCCAGCGGCTCAACTTCAACAATTATCTCGAAGTTGGCGTCATCCATCTGTCTCCGATTGTCACTTGCTTCCCCCTCACACAATTTATGGCCATAGTTTGCGTAGATACACCGGGGGGAAAGGGAGAGGGAGGTAGTAAGAGGCAGAGAGAACCTTAAGGAGACTATTAGGCGAGACAAGGAGGGCTGAGGGTGGTATGGAAGAACGAAGGTAAGGAATAAATGTAGGGAAGGGGAGGAAAGGATGCAGACACAACCGAGGGAAAGGGAGAGTCAGGGAAACGGATAAGGAGGTAAGGACCCAGAGAGGACCTTCAAGAGACAGACCGACAGTAAGGGAAGACAAGGAGAGTTGAAAGTGTTAACCAAGAACGGAGGTAAGGAATAAATGAAGGGAAAGGAAGGAAAGGAAGCAGACACAACCGAGGGAAAGGGAGAGGCAGGGAAACGGATAAGGAGGTAAGGACCCAGAGAGGACCTTCAAGAGAGAGACAGTAAGGGAAGACAAGGAGGGCTGAAAGAGGTAACCAAGAACGGAGGTAAGGAATAAATGAAGGGAAAGGAAGGAAAGGGAAGCAGATACAGCGGTGGGAAAGGGAGAGAGAAGCAAGGAAGCAGAGACGATTTTAAATAGACAACGAAGGCTGAAGGTGGTATGCAGGAGCGAAGGTAAGGAATAAACGAAGGGAAAGGTAGGAAAGGAAACAGAGAGGGACCTGACCTGAAGACATAGTTAGGTAGTGGAGATAAGAGTAAAAGGCGAAGATTAAAGTAAGGTAACAGCCAGGCACGTAAGAAGGAGAAAATATATGCAGGGAAGGAGGTAAAGAAGTGAAGGAAGTGAAAGCAGGAAGGAGTGAAGTGTAAAGGAGGAGTTGAAGGTTGAAAGGGATGCAAAGACGGAGGAGGATGCAGGCGAGGAAGGGATGAGAAAACAAAGAGTAAAGGAGGAAGGAGAAGAGACACAACTTGAAAGGAATGCAAAGGAGGAATGGAAATAAGAGGTGACGGAGGAAGGAGATAGATAGATAGACTGAGATAGATAGATAGAGATAGATAGAAATAGCGATGAGTGACATATCAGTGACACTACTCATGACAACGCCCCAAAATATAAATAAATAAAATAAACGTGAAATTAATACCACCTCGCCAAAAGGAATTTAAGATACTTGCATTAACACTAGAAATACCAATAATAACGCCAAAATAATCGAGAAAACAACAAAACTGAAGGAATACCCAACAAATCTTCACAAACCCACCCACACACACAAACACACAAACTTATCTAAAGGCAACGAAGCAAAACATCATTCTGACCTATCCCAACACCGCAAACTGTGGCCGAGGGTTCGTAAATATAACAGCAAGCCACTTCGAGTCGAGCACAACTTAGCATGTTTACGTTACTTCACCTCAAACCTCAGAAGCCACGCGGCAATAACAGAAAACGAAGCATAACCGCAGCCTGACCTGCCCTAACGCTGCAAACTGTGGCTGAGGGTTCACAGAGATGACAGCGAACCATACCGTAGCATATATATACGTAACTTCACCTCAAATGCCGTAAGCTACATGAAAAGAACAGAAAACGAACTCTGACCTGCCCCAACACGACTAGCGGTGGAAGAGAAATGGTAAAGATGAAAGCCCGCCGCTTCGAATGTACACAACCTGGCAAAACACGCAACTGAATCGAACTGAGCCTTTACACACCTTCACCTCAACACTAGGCGTGGAAAACGAAGCATAACCTCGCCCTGACCTGCCCCAACACGACCAGGAGTGAAGGAGAGTCGAAAGGAGGAGAGGGAGGCCGCTACTCTGAATGCAACAAAACCTTGTCATATACTCAACTCTTGAATCGAACGCAACCCAACACAACATCACCTTAACACATAAACAACACAACACTAGGCGAGGAAAACGAAGGAAAACCTCACCCTGACCTGCCCCAATAAGTTTATAAGCAGTGGAGGAGTGTTGGTAATGAGAACAGCCCGCCACTGAATCTTACGGAACCCAACCAAACTTCGCCTCATCACACAAGCAGCATAACACTAGGCGTAGAAAACGAAGCATAACCTCACCTTGACCTACCCCAACAAGACTAGCGGTTGAGGAGAATTGGTAAAGAGTAAAGCCTGACACTTTGAATCGAACTCAGCACAACACAACTTCACCTCAACAAAAATAAACAGCACAACCCTAGCCGCGGAAAACGAAGCATAACACCACCCTGACCTACCCCAACAAGACCAGCGGTGGAAGAGTTAGTAAAGACGACAGCCCACCACTCTGGATCTTACGCAAGCTAACATAAAAAAATAAAAAAATAAAAATACTAGGCGAGGAAAACGAAGCATAATCTCTTCCTGACCTGCCCCAACCCGACACACTGTGGATGAGCCGTGATGAAGAGGACAGCTCGCCGGGCCGCCACTCCCAAGTCCCAAGCGCCGGCCCACCATCACGCGGCGGCCTGTGACATCGGCGGGGCAGAGACTGGTATCGATAAATTTCTCAGGTTCTTGTCACGACTGTTTTATTAAGGCTAGACATGAGCTACGTCGGGTTCTCATGAGTGTTTCTCCCGTTCATGGCGCAGAAAGCTTACAAAACTACCACCAGGGTCATGAAACTACCAATGGAAACCGCGACAACTTCTGCGAGAGCCTTTTTAAAATGATAAACTTAGGCTCCGAAGAGTTTGATAATATGGAGAAGTGCACTGAGCCGCTGAGAGACACTTGGTGGGACACGGGGAGGAGACTTCTTTGGTAAGTGTTGGGTTAAGGTTTTCTGAATTTATTTTTTTTGGGGGGAAGGTGCAATGGCTTTAGGTTTGCATTATTCACTACGACTGTTATTATAGACAGTGCTTTGAATATTACTAATAATGACGCTGGTTCCGTTTACTATATAGTGCTGCTAATGTTGGTGGTATAACGAATCACACAGCAACGATAGCAGCAACAACAACAAAAATATCAACTACAACCACTACAACTTCTACCAAAACTACATACTACAACAGACGTTAGTGATATTGTTATTACTAATCTTACTACTTCTACTATCTACCACCACTACTGCAACTACACTACTACTACTATTACCACTACAACTATGCTACTACTTCTAATCATAATATCACGAATAATGACCATAACAGTAACCCAAACAATACGGGCAATAATAATACCCATAACAATAAGAACAAATAGCCCCCGAGACGCCCACAAGGAAACAAGTGGTTAAAAAAGTTTCTCCTCACACTGACACACAAACAAACAAAACGGGGAGGGAGAGAGCCCAGGAGTTTTATTTCCAACACTTTCTTGCTCCCCCGAGGCCAGCACATACATTCGAGGCGGAAGGAATATATGGAAACAGCGAATAAACGGCGCTATTCATTATTTTCTTGTTGGCGGCACGAGCCCTTTAACACACACACACACTCACACACACACACACGCTCTCACTCGCGCCGGAGAAAGGGCAAACAAGGCGTCCTTTTACATTCTTTTCCTCTAAGCTCACATGCGGTATTTGTTTTCACCTTTTTGTCGGTCCGCAGTATACGAAAACACAACTTTAAAGGAACAACAGAGAGGTCAGTGAGGAGAGAGGGAGGAAGGGAGGGAGCGGGAGAGAAAAGGAAAGAGAAAGAAGGCGAGGAGAGAGAGTTGGAGAGGCACACAGACAAAGAAGACGAGGAAAGAGAGAACTGGAGAGACAGACAGAGAAGACTAGGAGAGAGAAGGAAGTAGAGGAGGAGAATCAGCAACAGAGAGGTCAGAGATAAATGAGGCAAATGGAGAAGAGAGAAACAAATGACGGAGATGAAAGTAGGAAGAGGAAAGGAAAGAGGAGGTAGGACGAAACAAAGAAAATGATTTAGAAGAAGAGCGAGAGAGGAAACAACAAAGATCGGAGAGAAGTGAGAGAAAGAACCGGAGACAGACAGACAGACAGACAGACGAGAGAGATGAAGATGAAGAACTAGTAAGAGGAGGAGAAGAATGTAGAAAGAAAGAAAGGAAAATGACGAAGAGGAGCAGGAGAAAAAAAAAACAGGAGAAAGGTCAGAGAGGAGAGAGGGAAAGAGAGAACCAGAGACAGGCAGGCAGACAAGAAAGATTAATATGAAGAAAGTGGGAAGAGGAGGAGGATGTAGGAGGAGAGGAAGAAGGTGATGACGAAGAGCAGCGAGAAAAGATCCAAGAGAAATGTCAAAGAGAAGAGGAAAAGAGAGAACCAGAGACTGACAAAGAAACAAGGAAGATGAACTAGGAAGAAGAGAAGAAGGATAAAGAAAAAAAAATGGAAGAAAGTGAAGAAGAATAGAAGCAAGAAGAACAGAGAGGTCAGAGAGGAGGAAGAGAAAGGGAAAGAGAGCGAGCGAGCAGGATAGACAGGCAGACAGACGGACGGACGGACGGGAGACCAGGAAGGAGGAGGAGGAACAACGATGAGAGGAAGCAGACGACGAGACTTCTCTAAGACGTCGCTGATGAAGATATGGCTAATGAATCGTAAACTTTCATTGTGGCGAGATTTGGCAACCTCACGGCATTCATTAGGCCACCAAGAATGTTATTAAGCAACCCGACGTTCTCTCCAGCAGCCGCCGCCACCACCGCCGCCGCCGCCCCCTCGCTTAAGTTTTTTCCTCTCTCCTTTTTATCCCTGGTGATTTTTTCCGCCTCCTGCTTCCTCTTCGCCTTCCGCTTCCCCGAGAAAATAATAATGAAGAGAAATATGTAGAAAAAAGATGGAGAGGAAGAAACCTGAGCGTTGATGGTGAATGAGAGAGAGAGAGAGAGAGAGAGAGAGAGAGAGAGAGAGAGAGAGAGAGAGAGAGAATGGTGTCAGATTTTCGTTCATTTTCGCGGCAAACTTTCGTCGTGAGCCTAATTACGTTATCGTGTTCGCGCTTCATCTCCGTAATTATCGAACGAATGCGTTAATATATTCACGTGTTCGCCCTGTCTTTCGATTTCTGTTTACAAAGAGTGACCTAAAATATACCGTTACTTTTACTTTGCTTTCTCATTTTAGAACTTGCTGAAAGACATAACATAATAAATCAACACTGTCATTGTTATTCTACTTTTATAACTGGCAAAAAATTACCCCAAATATAATTATCATCATTTTTGGTATGTTTTCCTACTTTATATGATGCAGAAAACGGATTAAAATGATCAGTTGAATGCTTTGATATATTCACATTTTCGTGTTCTTTTTATTTCATAACTTGCAGAAAATGGCCTACAATATATTTCTCAACCCATTCGCATTGCTTTCTATTTTTTTGTTGAAGATAATGGACAAAATTTATCAACTGAATGCTTTTTTTTTTTTTTACAGCTAAGGAAACAGCTCAGGGCAACAAAAAATGATGTAAAAAAAAAAAGCCCGCTAATCGCTGTTCCCTTAAAGATATAAGCAATAAGTGGCCAAAAGAGAGGTCAACTTTTTGATACATGAACGCTTTTGCTTTGTGACCTTTTACATATAACTTGCAGAAAATGATCTAAAATATGAGTCCTTTCCTTCTCTTCCTGCTTTATAACTCACGGAGAATGGCCTAAAATTACAGAGCGAATACTTTGATATTCACATTTTCGTTTTCTGTTTCTACTTCATATTTTGCAGGGAATGATTTAAAATATATCATCCCTGTCGCTCTATCTTCCTACTTTACAGCTCTCAGAAATGGCGTCAACGAATCAAGCGAATGTTTTAGTGCGCCAACGCTTCCGCTTCGTCCTTCTACTTTAGTGCTTGCAGAAAATTATTTAAAATGTGTCAACACTTTCGCTCTGCCTTTCTTCTTTGCAACTCAGAAAATGGCCTAAAATCATTGAGCGAGTGCTGTGATATATTTGCACCTTCCCTTTTTCTCTATTAGCGAGCTTTTTTTTCATATTTGTTTCCTTTTTTTAACGCCCTTGAACTGACTCCTTTGCTGTAAAAAAAAAAAAGTGGAAATTGATCCAGAATATGCTAATCATTTTGCATTGTCTTTCTGTTTCATAACTCTCAGAATACGGTCTAAAATATCGAGCGAGTGTTTTAGTTTATCAATGCTTTCGCTCTGTATTTCTACTTTAAGACTCACAGAAAATGATTTAAAGTACACCAAAATGTGGCAAAATCTCTCCTAAAATAAACGACTGTCAATATGTGGCAAAAAAATGGCCTAAAATTATCGACAGAATGGTTTGATATATTTTCACTTTCGTTTTGTCTTTCTAATAATTGCAGAAAATGGTTTAAAGTATATCCGACCTTTCGCTGTCTCTCTATACCTCTGAGAAATGGCCAAAAAATATCGACCGAGTGTTTTAATATATCATCAACCCTTTCGCTCTCTCTCTCTCTCTCTCTCTCTCTCTCTCTCTCTCTCTCTCTCTCTCTCTCTCTCTCTCTCTCTCTCTCTCTCTCTCTCTGTCGACTTTATAACTCCCTAAAACTCCCTAAAACAGTCGACACTCCAAACGGCGCTCGCTCTGGCCATTCCCGCCTCGAGTCCCGGCCAGTCCGCCAGCGTAAACTCGCGTGACTTTCCTAATGATCGAATAAAACGAGTTTATACGTGCGTTCATTAGAGAATTTATGCCTAGATTAGCGAATTTATGGATTAAGATGGACGCGTTTCGTACCTTCTCGCCGGGAATTATCATGAGGCATAGTTTATCACCGTAATTTCACCTTCTCTCCCTAATTACCGATTGATTACGAGTGGCCTCATTTATTCGTCGATCGAGAGCGTGACTAACGACCAAAAATGTGAAATGCGAGGAAGGCTGTCCAGTATTTCCCTCTGACTTTATTCCCTGTAATCGATCAAAGAGAAATAAGAGCTCAGTCATTACTCAAGATTTTTTTATTTGTTGTTCGTAGAGGCTTTAATAACGTCTTTCCAACAACAAGAATAAAAGAGTTCTCATTCGTAGAACAAGTATGATTATAAAACATTACCATGTGTTTAAACCTTGGACATAAACTAATGTAAACGATACAGTATTTTCAAGCTTTAAAATAATACAGAAAAGCAATCCCGCGCCACAGAGAAACGTTAGTCATTCAGAAATTCATGACTCTCAACCTCGCTTCCCTTTCATTCTCCTGAACCTCACGCGAGCTCATCAAGAGACGCATGGAGTCCCTGATCCCGGCCCTCACCCTCTGTGTTATCTTTTTCGAGAATACGGCAGGAGGTGGGCGCCGGGCCGAGCCTCACTCCGCCACCAGAGACTCGGAATGGTTGGCGATGAAAACACAGGGACCGAAATTTTGTTACGAGAAACTGAGGCGAAATGAGGACAGTGAAAAAACTCGCAACAAGTTGATCCTCCATAGAAAATAATATTATACTCCCACCGTAGAACTCTTAGAAAACTTACTGCATAGAAAACATAGAAAAACATAGAACGTAGAAAAAAAAACAGAAAAAAAACAGAACACAGAATAATAGAAATTAGAAAATGTAGAAAATATAGAAAAGAACAAAATACAGAAAACAAAAAAAACTGAAAAGGACAAAACCGGAAAAAATAGACAACAGTAAAAAAAAAAAAAAAAAAAAAAAAAAAAAAAAAAAAGAATTAAAAACAAACAAACAACAACAGAAAAACATAGAACACACAAACAAAGAAAACAGGAAACAGTATAATCCTCCGAAGAAATTGATCGTATACATAGAAAAAAAAAATTTAAACAAGAGCGTATAATACATTTTTTCAAGAGTTTTCCAATTTGTTCCTCAGGTGCCACAGAAGGAAGAGCATCGTACTGCATACATAGTTATTTTTGTTTTGCGAGGGTCGGGGTTCAAAGGTGCGTCTCCTTTTATATGCATTACTGGAGGCTGTCTAAAGAGGATAGCCGAGGTGCGCGGGGACAGCGGGGAAGCCAGGGAGGGCCGCACGAGAGCTGATACACACGGGGATATGCGACTCGCCTTCTCTACTTCTCGAGGGATCAGAACACTACATTGGGGAGGACACGACAACAGTAACAAAAACAACTCTATTTCATTTAATTATTTCTGTCGTTACTGCTGGTATTCATTTTCTTATTTACTTTTTTTTATATATATTTCTTTTTTCTTCACCTACTAGTATTCCTCCTCCTCTTCCTGTTTTTCCTTCTCTTTCTTTTCCTCCACCTTGTCCTCCTCCTTCTCCTCCTATTACTACTACTACTACTACTACTACTACTATTACTACTACTGCTATTACTACTATTACTCCTGCTACTCCTCCTCCTCCTCCTACTACTTCTACTACTACTACTACTACCACAACCACCACCACCACCACAACCGCCGTCGCCACTACCTCTACAAAAACTCATACAAAACTTTCCCGTCACCTGGTCGGTCCGCGCACCTGCATGGTATTTGGGGAGGAAAATTCGTCCATACTTGAGACCTTTTTGGGCCCAAGTTTCGCCCTGAAGCCGCGTATTCTCGGCGGCGGGAAATATTTGCTCGACTTTCTCCGGCCAGACGGAAACATTCGGAGGTTTTATGCTAAACCAGAAAACAAGGAAGGGGAGGGAGGAGGGAAAAAGGAGCTGAGGGAAGGGAGGGAATAAGGATGGGGGAAGGAGTGAGAGACAGGGGATGGGATGAGGCAAAAGAAGAGAGGGGGAGAGAGAAAGATATAGAGTGAAGAAAAGCGAAAACAAGGAAGGGAAGGGATGCGGGAAGAAGGAGCGAGGGAAGGGAGGGAATAAGGATGAGAACGAAGTGAGAGACAGTGGAGGGGATGATACTAAAGAAGGGAGAAAGAGAGAGTGAGGGAGAGAGGGATATAAACTGAAAAAAGGCGAGGAGCAAGACAAAGAAGCTGAAGGAAAGGGAGAGAATAAAGTTAGAAAAGAAATGAGATACAGTGGAAGGAATGAGGCGAAAAAGGGAAGAAAAGAGAGAGGGGGAAAGAGGGATATGAACTGAAGGAAAGCGAAAACGGGGATAAAAGAAGGAGTAAGAAAGGGGAGCTGAGAGAAGGCAGAGAATAAGGATGAGATAGAAGAGAGAAACAGTGAGATGGAAGAAGGTAGAGAAAGGGAAAGGGGGAGAGAGGAATGTGAAGTGAAGGAATGCAAAACGGTGATAAAAGAGGAAGGGATGAGAAAAAAGGAAGAAAAGAAGGAAGTAGAGGTAAGGGATGAGATTAAAGTTGTGTGCTGGTGGAGACGAGTCGAGGAGCTTTGGCATTCTTATTTTTTTCTATTTTGCTTATATATTTTTTCTCACCCTCTACTTCCTCGTTAATTTATTTTTATTTTTATTCAGCTTCCTGTGAGTTATGATCAACTTCAAAGTTCATAATTTCCACCCCTCAAAGAGCAATACAATGCATGTAGTAAGTGTTTGCTTAATTAGTCATCGTAAGTAGTTTTGAACAATAAGGTGCTCAGAGATTATTGCTGTTGTTACCATCAAGTGCTACTGTTATCACTTTTATCATTATTATCATTATTATTATTATTATTATTATTATTATTATTATTATTATTATTATTATTATTATCATTAGTAGTAGTAGTGCTATTTTTGTTATTATCATTACATCATTATTTTTTGTATTAATATCTTCCCTATTACTACTACATAATTTTAATACTCACTCTTTCGGCGTCTCTCAATGTCCTCTGTTTGCAGGAGTAGCACCTGCAGGCTTTCTTGTATCTACTATTTGTCCTTGATCAGCCTCATTTACTGTAAAATAGAAAAAGTACTATTAACCAAAACACCAACTACACCAATATTACTGCAACTATTATTACTACGTATTACTAATTCATTAAATCACACTTCCACAGCAATCAGTATCACCATTTCAATCCCCTCTCTGCGAAGCGAGCGTGAATACATATGCAATGACGGTGGCTGCGAGGCTTGGATTCTGCATAAAAAGAGAGTGGGAACGATCTGCCCCGCCGGGAAATGATACACGAGGGCTTCTACTCTCAGGGGCTCTGGGCTCGCACAACGCACATTTCCGAAGACCACGAAGGAGATTAGTCGGGTTCTCACGTGCTTTTTCATTACATTCATGGTGGAGAAGTCTTGCCCAACTATAGCTAGGGTCATAAAACTATCCACGCACATACCTGCAACCTCTACGAAAGCCTTATATAATGAGTGTGTGAGGCCCCAATTCTAAGACGCTTTCATCTCTCATAATATATTTCCAAAGGGTACAAAGAAGATTAGTCTGGTTCCCATGATCTTTTCTGTACATTCATGGTGCAGAGGCCTTGTTTAACTATCACTATTACTACTACTACTCATAAAACTGCACGTGGAAACTCGCAACCTCTACGAAAGCCAAATCAAATGGGGGGAGGGGGGGGGGGGGTAGCTCCAAAATGTTTAAAGATTTGGGCTTCACTCTCACTGCTGGGCTGCCGAAGGTCACGTGGACTGAGCATTCACTAAACACGGCGAGGAGGAAAACAAACACGTGAATAAATGAATAGTTAGGGAAATGCAGTCATACATAAGCAAGTACGAATATAGATAAGCACATTCACTGCTGCTACCAAGTCCTGCATGGATATATAAAAATGAAGTATATGTTATGTAGTGGTGAATGTATATAGATTATGAAAATAAAAGGGAGGAAAAGGAGAAGGAGGAGGATCAGAAGGAGGAGGAGGAGGAGGAGGAGGAGGAGGAGGAGAAGGAAGAAAATAAAAAAAGAAAGAAGAAAAATAAAAAGAAAAGGTGATGATGAAATAGAAGACAGAAAAAAAAGGAAAAAAGAAAAAAGAAAAAGAAAGCGAAAGACACGTAGAATGAACAAAGAGAAAATCCAAGAAAAATGGAAAAAACAAAAATCAGAGAACAAAAACAAGAAACACACACATGACCACGAAAGCCGAAGAGCTATATCAGAACAAAGAATAATAAATATTAACAACAAAGCAAATGAAGAAGATAACAAACGCCAACCAGAAGAACAAGAACATAGTCGAGAAATACAGATAATCCAGAGGGCATTACAACCTTACCTATTGTTTTTCTCACTCCAAGAAGCCTCCCCTGCTTATGTCCTGCGGCGGGGAGGAGAAACTGAAAGGGCAGGCTGAGCGAGGCAGGGAGGGGAAAGAGCATGGAGGGAGAGGAGGGGAGAGAGGGGATATGAGGGAGAGAAGGGGGAAAAAAGAAGGGTTATAAAAGAAGAGAAAATGGGGAGATACAGAGGAGAGATAATGATGAGGAATGAAGGGAAGGATGGGAGAAAGAAGGGAAAGGAGAAGAAAGGAGGAGTAAGGAGAGAGAGAGAGAGAGAGAGAGAGAGAGAGAGAGTTCGTCCGTGTTCGTGTGCGTGTGTGCGTGTGTGCGTGTGTGTGTGTGTGTGTGTGATGGAGATGCAGGCAGAGGGGCTAAGACAAGGAAGACAACAACAAGTGACTGGAAGAGCAATCGGAATGGAGAGGCACTTCGGGAAATGACGGAGGCTTTCTCTCTCTCTCTCTCTCTCTCTCTCTCTCTCTCTCTCTCTCTCTCTGCCACCCTTTCCTTTTCCTTCGTCCTTTCTTTCTTCTTCTCTTCTTCCATTCAATTCGTCTTCCTTTCAGTTTCTCCTCTTTTCCATTCATTTCCTTCTTCTGCTTCTTCCTTTTCTTCTTCTTCTTCTTCTTCGTCTTCATTTCCTTACATTATTGCTTTTGCTGATGCTGTTTTTCCTTTTCTTCTCATTCTTTATTTTCTTTTATCATCTCGCTTTCCCTTTTCTCCTTCGTCCTTCCGCTTTCTCCATCCCTCCTTTTGGTATCTCCTTTTTCCTTTCCTTTCCCTCCTTGCTCCTTGTCTCTGATTCATTTGTTTTCCTTCATCGACGCTCGGAAGGAGGAGTCTTCGGCGCACTTTACAGCTCGCAGGAAGATTTGAAGCCTTGTTAGAGGGCCAAGTGGAGGAGTCTCAATGATGGTTCGTTTGCTGAAGACTTTTCCAGGCACTCTGCGTAGCTTCTTCTTCTTCATCTTCTTCTTCTGCTTGTGGTTCTGCTTGTGTTTCTTCTTCGTCTTTTTCTCCTTCTTCTTTTTCCTCTTACTTTTTCTTTCATAACTTCCTCCTCTTCTCGTCTTCTGCATCTTCCGTCTTTCTCCTCTTCCTGTCATTATTGCTTTTGCGAATCCTCCACTTCCTTTTTTCTTCTCTACATTTTCTTTTTCTTCTTTTCCTTGTTTTCTCGTGTTTTCCCTTCTCTTCCGTCTTTCTGCATTTCTCCTTTTTCCTCCTATTCCTCCTTCGCTTTGTTTTGATTCTTCCTTTTCTCCTGTTTACTCCTTCTTTTCATCTTTATCTCTCTGTCTCCTTCCTCTACTTTGCTCCTTCTCCTCATCCTCCTCCCATTATCCCCCATTTCTCTACTTTTACTCTTCTTAATCCATATTTTTCTCCCTTTTCTTCTCCCCTTCTTCCATTTTCACTCCTATATTTCCTCAACAGTTTTATATCTTTCTCCTTTCCCTCCTCTTTACATCGCATTCTTTTCCTACATCTTCTACCTTTCTCATCCCCTCCTCCTCCTCCACCTCTTTCTCTTCTTCCAGCGCCATTGACCAGTCATGTACGAGGCAGGAGACCCAACAGGCAGCAGTGAGCGGCGTCCACCAAGGTCTTAAGCTGAGGCAGGATTGAGAAGCATCAGGACGTTATGCAAACCTACAACTTGATGGCTCCTCACTCATCGCTGGCCGCCGGCACTGTTGCTCTTCCTCCTCCTCCTCCTCCTCCTCCGGCTTCTTCTCTCTTCCTACCTCTCGTCTTCTTCCTGTTATTTTTTCTACTCGTTTTCGTTTCTTTTTTTTTCTCGTCCTCTTCTTCCTGTTATTGATTCTCTTCTTCCTTGTTGCTTCTCCTATTTCTATCTCTCGTTCTCCTCTTTTTATGCTTCTACTTCTCATCTTTCCATTTCTCCTTCTTCTCCTCTTTCATTTTACTGTTCTCTTTTGCTTCCTTCACCATTTAATTCTCATCGTTTCTCCTTCTCCTCTTCCTCCCTCCCTTCTCCTCTCACTTCGTCTCCTCTTTCTGCTTCTGTTTCTTAACCTTACACCTTTATGTTATCTGCGTCTACGTGAACTTTTGCTCTTTTCCTCTTCCTCCTCTTTCTACCCCTTTCTCTCCTCTCCCTATTCCTTTTCATCCTCCTTTCCCCACAATTTACTTCTCATTCTTCTCCTCTTCCTCCTCCTTCTCCAGCTTCTCTATTACTTCTCTTTCTCTTTCGTCCAGTTTCTCATTTTTTCTTCAAGTATCACTACATCTGCTTCTCCACCTTCTCCTCTTTCATCTCCTTCCTCTCAGTTATGCTTGCTTTTCTCCTACCTCTTGTGTTCCTTCTCCATCTCCTTGTATTCTCCTCCTCTTCTTCCTCCTCCTCCTCCTCCACCGCCTCCTTCTGCTCCTCCATCATCTCCTTGTGCCAACTCCCCAACGTGTCTCCTTCTCATAATTGATTTACGTGTACAGAAAGCCGAGCTGAACAATAGTTGTGTGATGACTGTGCAGCGGCGAGGGTTGCCGTGCCGGGGAAGGTGGTAGTAGTGATGGTGGTGTTGGTAATGGTGGTGGACGTGGGGATGGTAGTGAAGGTGATGGTGACAGTGATGGTGCTGACGGTAATGGGAGTCGACTGAAGTAATGGTAGGGTAATGGTTTATAAATGTGCTCTCTGTTTAGTCTTTGTTTAGAAGGTTCGTGTGTGAGAGACGAGGAATATAAACAAAGATGAAGGTCGTGTGGTGATGGTGGTGAAGGTGATGACGGTGGTGATGATGATAATAGGAATAAGTCGAGTGGAGTAATGGTGTGATGGTCTGTTTGTGTGTTTGCTTTGGAAGGATCGTGTGTGGCAGAGTCGTGGAATATAAACAAAGATGGAAGGCCGCGTGGGTGTATCTCCGCCTCACCGCTCTTGCGTAACTGTTGTGTAATGGTTGCGTAACTCTCACCGCTGAATGAACACGGTTAGGGTGCGTGTGTGTGTGTGTGTGTGTGTGTGTGTGTGTGTGTTACAGTCCTTCCATACCTGACAGGCCGCGAGGCTCTCCATTATGAATTCGTAATCAAAATATCTATTAGATTCAATTTCGTTATCAAATATTTTCCCCGTGACATTTTTTTTATAACTACATGTTGAATTAATATTTTTCGTTACAGTCTGCAACGTTTGAATATGATTAATATTATCACTCAGACTATCATTGCTGTTTTTGCTGCTTTTACATTAATAACTTCACTTTTTTTTATTTTCATAATGTTTGGCAATTATTATTATTATTATTATTATTATTATTATTATTATTATTATTGTTATTATTATTATTATTATTATTATTGTTATTATTATTATTATTATTATTATTATTATTATTATTATTATTATTATTATTATTATCGCTTTCCTTTATGAACATTCCATACAAAACTAATGACTTCAATACACCCTATTATTAGCTATTTCTACCGACTGCTATTATGCCACTCTTGCAACTACCACTAAGACTATCACTACTACTACCACGGCTACTACTACTACTACTACCACAGCCAGATATAGGAACACCATCCCTACTACCACACCAGCTATTTCTACCTCTGGTCTGTTGGTATTGGCCAAGCTAAACATTCCCTCTACAGGTCAGGCCATTGCTCACTTCCGCCCTCTGTCGGCAGGCGTCAGAAACATATGTCTGGGATAACAAGGCTCTTCATTAGTCTTCCTGTCTCTACCTGCCTCCTCCCTCTTCCCTCCCTTCTCTCCTTACCTCCCTCCCCCCCTCCGATCCCTCGCCTTATGTACGCCTCACTGCCTCCTCTCCATCCCTTTCCCTCCCACCTGCTCTCCCTCTATCACGGGGGGGGGTGGGTGGGTGGGAGAGAGAGAGAGAGAGAGAGAGAGAGAGAGAGAGAGAGAGAGAGAGAGAGAGAGAGAGAGAGAGAGAGAGAGAGAGAGAGAGAGAGAGAGAGAGAGAGACTGTGTATGTGTGTAAAGGGTTGCAGGCATAAGAGTTAATCCCATGAAAGGTTTTTGTTCAGTATCTTGTTCGTGCGTGCGTGTGTGTGTGTGTGTGTGTGTGTGTGTGTGTGTGTGTGTTACCGTGTCGGTGATGCAATGGCTCCGCTCAGTACTTTGTGAAATGTGTGAAAAATATATATTATTACACGCATTTCGTCCTCTGAAACATTTCCCCGCGCCCTAATCTACCCAACAGACGCCAAAACATAAGAACATTATTTCTATCCTGTTTTCCATAAAACTCGCAACACACACGCGGGCTGTTTTCCGCGTACGTGATATAAGGCTGAAACACGCATAAAAAAACACTGGCACCCCAAAAAACACCCGGAAATCATAAAAAAAAACAAAAGAACAGAGGAAAACAACGCAATGAGAATACAAGGAAACCAGCGTAGTGTGAAACTGGATGCAACAGCGACAGAAAAACACAATACCCAGAAAATCACCTTTAAAAACACACACACACACACACACACACACACACACACACACACACACACACGGGGACACACCAGAAAACACACACACACACACACACACACGGGGACACACCAGAAAACACACACACACACACACACGGGGACACACCAGAAACACACACACACACACACGGGGACACACCAGAAACACACACACACACACACACACACACACACACACACACACACACACACGGGGACACACCAGAAAACACACACACACACACACACACACGGGGACACACCAGAAAACACACACACACACACACACACACACACGGGGACACACCAGAAAACACACACACACACACACGTGGACACACCAGAAAACAAGGCCAAAAAAACAACACAAGCAGGACCCCGCGCCATTATGCACCAGACCTTACAAAGAAATGGACGTCCCGTGGATAAACATATTTTTTCCACCCAACAAGATAATCATGGCGTAATTCCTATTCCCTTTCATCCACATGCATATTCATGGCCAAAGTCCACTTCTTCCCTAACCCCCTAACTCTTAATAACATTTCTGACGTGAGGGAAAAGAGAGAAGGGAGGAAAACAGGGAGAGAATTGGAGGAAGGGAGGGGGAGAGGAAGGACGAACTAGCAAGGAAGGAAAGGAATGGAGAAAGGAAGATATTGCAGTTACGAAAGGAGGAAAAATAGAAGGAAAGACAAAGAAATATGAGAGGAAGGAGAGAGAATAAAAGAGGAGAAAGACAAAAGGATGGGAGAGTAATGGAGGGAGGGGTAGAGGGAGACAGATAACTAGATAGGAAAGAGAGGAGAGAGGGAGGCATTGCAATTACAGAAGAAGAAGGAAAGATAAAGAAACGTTAGGAGAAGGACAGAGGGTGGAGGGAAAACAGGGAAAGGAAGGGAATGGAGAAAAAGGAGAGAACTAGCAAGAAAGGAAAGAGAGGGAGGTATTTCAGTTACGAAAGAGGAAGGAAAGATAGAAGGGAAGACAAAGAAACATGAGAGGAAGGAGAGAAGAGGGGAGGAAAACTGGGATAGGAAGGAAAGAAAGGAGGGAAGGGAGAGGGAGACAGGGAACTAGCAAGGAAGAAAAGAAAGGAAAGAGAGGTATTCCAGACACGAAAGGGGAAGGAAAGATAGAAGGAAAGACAAAGAAACATGGAATTAGGAACAGAAAGAGAGAGAGAATGAATAAACGGATGATAAAGAGAAATGTATGGACAGAGAATAGGATGGAAGGAAGAATATATATGAAGGAGGATACAAGGAAAGACAGAGAAACATGGAAAGAGGAAGAATAGAAAGACAGAGAATACAAGGATGAGAAAGACAAATGTATGGACAGAGGATAGGAGGGAAGGAGGAATACAAGGAAAGTGGGAGGAGGGAGAGAGGGAAAAATAGGACTAAAAAATGTAAAGGAGAGCGCTGGAGAAGGCGAGGGAATGGAAATGATGTGGGTCCGGGAATAAGACAAAAAAAAAGCGGAGGAAATAGAGGAAGAGAGTGTACAAAAAGGAGTCCCAGAGAGCAAGGTATTCTTTGGAGGGTAAAAAAAGGAAAATGAGATAAGGGTAAGAAAGGGACGAAGCAAAGACCATGAAAGGGGAAAACAAGGGTGATGTTTATTTATTCATTTATTTAGAGAGAGATAGAAGAGATAAAGGAGATAAACAATGACAGTTGCAGAAAAAAATACATAAATAAAAAAATAAAGAGGAAAACGGGATAAAAATTAAACATGAAAACTCCCTTACTTTTCCTTTCCCTTCTCTTCCCTTCCCTTCTCTTCTCATCCCTTCCTTTCCTTCTCATCTTTGTCCTACCCAGCCTTTTCCTTCCCTTCCCTTTCTTTTCCCTTCCCTTCCCTTCCCTTCCCTTCTCTTCTCTTCTCATCCTTTCCTTTCCTTCTCATCTTTCTCCTGCCCTGCCTTTTCCTTCGCTTCCCTTTCTTTTCCTTCCCTTCCTTTCACTAATTTTCCTTCTCAGCCCTGTCCTTCCCTTCCCTGCCATTCCCCTCCCTGGCTCTCCTTACCCTCCCCTTTATTTCTCTCACATGCCCTTCCCTTCCTTTCCTTGTCGTGTTCTGACCTGCCCTGCCCTTAACTAATCTTCCATGCCCTGCCCTTAACTTCTCTTCCCTACCCTGCCCTTAATTTATCTACCGTTATCTTTTCTTTCCTGCCTTACCCTTCCCTACCCTTAACTTCTCTCATCTCCCCTGTCCTTATCTTCATTGCCCTTTCCTGCCCTGCCTTGCCCTTTCTAGCATGCATTTCAGCGGCAGCCAAAGAGCCAAGACTCATAACCAGGCTCGTGGCTCCATTACTTTGATCACAACCACCTCCCTCGCCACCTGTGGCTGGAATATAGAGCACCATCTGGATACTCTCTTGTATAAATCCTCGGGCCAGCTGGATGGAGGAGGAGGAGGAGGAGGAGCGGGATGGGGATGGTTTAGGACCGCGAGGGGGAGAGGAAGGTTATGTAGGAGGAGAAGGGAAGAAGTAACGCAGTGTATCCTTGGTTGGTTTTTAAAAGGTAGCAGCAAGAGCCTTACTTCTGCTTCGCGCTGTGTGTGTGGACGAGAGTAATGTGCCGCATAATACCGGGCGGCAAGACTACAGCAGCATCGTGTGTTAGGGAGCAGTGTAAAGTTAAATGTATTCTTCCATTATTAAAGTTAAATGTATTCTTGTATTATATATGTAAAGTCTGTTGTTGCATTTCGTTGTGTTATTGATGTAAACTTGTGTGTTCGTTTATTATGAGTGTAAATTAAGTGCATCTATTATTTTTTTCTTGGAGTAAAGTCAATGTATTTTCGTATTATTAACTATGATAAAATAATATAAACACATCTTTTTTTTTACAGCAGGGGAGACTGTTCAAGGGCGTAAAAAAGAAAGAAAACAATAATGAAAAAAAAAGCCCGCTACTTACTGCTCCTTCATAGAGTACAGAGGAGTGGACAAAAGGAGAGGTCAATTTCTACAAATATAATTATACCAGAAAACAGAAAAACAATATAAATGGAGGTAATATTTCTCGGGCAGCAAAAAAATAAATAAAAATATAAAACCGCCTCGTGCACAGTAAAAAAAACAAAAACAAAAAACTGTTGTTGAGTAAAAGTGCAAAATGCTATCAACACAACAACACACACATAAGCAAAGCAACACATTGATAACACAACACAACACAAACATGAACCGAGAACTACAGACGGAACTATTACTAATGGGGGCTCGTGAGAAGAACAGAGCAAACATTAGAACAAGAGAACAAGGGAAAAGTGAACATAACACCCAATTTGCAGGCGCCAGAGCGAGCAGACAAACAGGCGAGATCAGGACTGAGCGAAAAGAGCCATTGTCCAGCGAAAGGGGGGAGGGGGAGGAGGAGGAGGAGGAGGGGAAGGGGAGGGGGTAGGAGGAGGGGAAATAACCGTGACTGCAAGTGATGATGGTGATGGTGATGGTAGTGAAGTTAGCAGTGTGTGTGTTTGTGTGTTTGTGTGTGTGTGTGTGTGTGTATGTGTGTGTGTGTGTGTGTGTGTGTGTGTGTGTGTGTGTGTGTGTGTGTGTTTTACTTATTTTCAACACAACATAATTCCTGCAAAAAATAAAATACAAGAAAACATAAACTACAATTCCTACAAAAAAATACAGTATAAGAAAAAATAAACAACAATTCCTACAAAAAATACAGTAAGAAAAAAAAAATACATTATTCATATAAAAAATACAATATGAGAAAACAACAACAACATAATTCCTACAAAAAAATTCAGCATAACAAACAAAAAACACAATCAACAAACAATCAACAAACAAAACAAAA